>NW_027096846.1:0-60000 GCF_019320115.1 Miscanthus floridulus | reverse complement strand
GCCAAGGCCGCCTACCACCACGCGCTGGCCACGGCCCCCACCGCTGCTCGGCTTGGCGCTGCTGTTGGCTCATTTAGTGTGCGCCGAAGCACTGGCCATGTCCCGCCCATGAATGCACATCGCGCGTTGGGTCCCGACGGTACTGCCTTGGCTGTCGGCTATCGCTCGCTAGCGCATGGGTCACATCGTCGTGGCTGTCGCACTACGTCTGGGACGCCGACCGTGTCCGGTCCTGCCCTGCCCTACTCTGCTCTAGCCAAAGGCGCACTGGGCCCTACGCTACATGCTGCCAGCTGCCTCGCTCGGCTCTGCTCCCATTGACTCGCCATGGCTGCTCGCGTGGGGGATGACCGCCTGCTCCACCATCCCCTCGGCATCATGTTGCGCTGTTTTGTTCTTATCTGACGCTGCCCACTGTGCCGTACCGAGTTTCATCGGTGTGCGGGTTCGGTCGTGCAGACAGCCACCTGGAGCAGGTCTCGTTGTCCCCCTTAGTTGTGTGTGCTTGTATTTTGCGTTGACATCCATAGCCGGGCCGAACCAAGCCGTGCCAAAGCTCCCCTGTCTTCGCTGTCGCCATGGCCAGCGGGACCCCCCTTTTTCCTTCAATTCGCCGTGACCGTGGCACTATACTCCAATTCGTCGCACCCTCGACTCTACTAGGTAGCTGGCCTCACAACCATCCCCACCTTGCTGCGTGTACCGTTGCACAGAGCTTCAATTTGTAATCGTCGCCTCGCCGGGTCCATAAGACCGGACAGACATGCACCGTTGGCAAGCCACCCATTTTGAGCACCCAGGAGCGATTCCTTGAACCATCGGCCTAGTATTACCCTCTTGAGCACCTTGCACACCTTAGTAATAGCTTTAGAGCAGTCCAGCCTTCCCCAACGCGGTCGTGCCATCGCCGTGCGTCGTCGCATCGTTGGTGCGCACGCGGCTAGCTCGGCTTGGGCCTTCTCCGGCTGGACCGACACCTCAAAGGTCTCCATGAGTAGTTCCTTGAGCTTGCTAGCTAATTGGTTTGCTCCACTTTCATTGTGGCTCATGGGAACGCACCCGCCATCGTAGGTCAAGGACCACCGCCATGGAGGGAGCTCGAGACCACACCCCTATTCGCCGTATCGCCTCCAGTCGCTGCGCATTGTCGCCGAGGTAACCATCAGTCCCTTAGATAGGACATGGAGGGTCAGGTGACGCCAGCGTAGCCGCCCGGTGCCCATGCCGTCACGCTAGTGCACGCACGGGTGTCGTCGCGGCGAAGATGATGAAAGGGGAGCGCATAGTTGTAAAACCATAGACTAGAGGAATAGTGCCTTAGAGCTCGTGGTAATTATAGATTAGTTCAGGGGCATTTTTGCATGTTTGCTGTCGTGTGTGGGTCTCTCCCATCGCGGGTCGTTGGCCGGCTGGGCCGCGCACCCACGTGGGCCGCGCTTCGCTGGCACGCGCGCCGTGTCGTCATGGGCCGAGCCGATGCTAGTTGGGCCACGAAGTAGAAAGCAGTTTCATCTTTCCAGCGAATTTATTAATGCTTATTCAATTTAGTTTTCAAGCTAAACTTTGATAATTTATAGTAAATTGTGTAGTGGTCCAAAAATAGTGAGACTAATTTTGTTAGGTTCATAAAAATACCATCTACCTGCTAGTACAGTTGGATTGCAGTTATCTATGACGAGTATTGGGTCATAAATTCAAAACTAGAGGGCTAATATTAGGTAGGTTAATACTTGTAGGAATATTTGTGGATAATGGGATATAGATATAGACACAAAAATTTTACAGCAGGTTCAATAGGTTGTTATGTACTTGCTATAAATTTTGTAGCTTTAAAATGAGTTGCTAATTAAAGTAGCTATTACCCTTACTTTATCGTATATAGCGTAAATCGGTATTAGGAGTACGAATAACCATAGTTGTTATAATAATAATGAATGTCATACCTCAACTTATCGGTAACGATAGGTAGCTTAGCACCATGGTCGGTAGCACTAGCTTAGTAGGTAAATTGATGTACTGTTATTTTAAGAGTTGCTGTTGTTATATTCCTAAACATTAGATCATCATTTTATGCATGTAGATCACGAACTGGTAGACTTCGTGCCCGTCGGCGAGCCGGAGTACGACGAGGTGATCGAGGAGTACGAGGAGGAGATCCTCTTGCAGGAGGGAGCTTAGGAACCTATTGGTGCTGACCCTGCTGACCCGGCGCCTGCCCAAAGCAAGCCCTGGTGCATAACCCCTATTTTAATGATCACTGAATATATATATATATATATATATATATATATATATATATATATATATATATATATATATATATATATATGTGTGTGTGATGTGCATTTAAGTTATAGGCATGTTATGGAAACTACATGCATAAATATATCTACATATGAGTCCTACTAGTATAGGTCGAGTAGCTGCTATGCTCAGGATATCGGTAGTGTGAGTAACCTGCCATTACTCGCAAATAGGTAATAAAATATGATCACTTATGATAAAATGGTGGAAAGGAAAATGGTGATCGGGCAGGGATATGGTTTGGGGTACTGGTGGGTGTAAAGGGTTATGTCCTGTGGCCAACAGGGCATGGCTTGGTTACACTTTTTCCCTGTCTGTGTCGATTAAGGACCGGTTGTTGCATATGACTCTAGGCAAGTCACAAATTTATTGTCCCGAGCATATACTTGGGTATGGGCACAGGGAAGACTTGTTGCTCTCTTGTCGTGGATCTGGCTCTTTCTGGACCGACTGATTGGAGGCGGAGATGGTGGAGGTCCTTGCACCACACTGAGTCCGGGACTCAGGAAGTGGGGGCTTGGAGTCCAAGTTTGGATGGGGACCTAGACACCCAGGACAGGAGAGTGGTGGGTTAGTCCTACTTGTGCCTAGGGTACAAGCGGGGCATGTGTTTTCGGGGCACCCAGCTGGGCACATTGATTCACGAATCACTGGAAAATCCAGTATGGCTTGTCTGCGGTTTAGCATCATAGTAAGAACTAAAAGTTGAAGGGAGAAGAAATGGAACTGATTGCTCAACTCTTGCTTGAAAGTAGAATATGTGCTTATTTAGACTGGCTAGATGATAACTTAATACGGCTAATAATAAGACATGAATAAGGACTCACTATTAGTGTTGCTTTCTGCTAAAGAAAACCAGCAAACCATAAAGCCTATCATATTCCTTGGAGTCAGGAAATTATTCCCACTAGTCGGATAAGTCTTGCGAGTACATTATGTACTCAGGGTTTATTTACCCCTGTTGCAGGTGATGCATGAGAAGTACCTTGTGTGGAGGATTCTTCTGGTGGGCTCAGACGGATCCTCGTCCCTATCGCTAGTTGTATATTTTAAATTTTGTTGTTTATCATTCCGCACTCTGGTATTTGGTATTGTAATAATGTACTCTCTAAGAAACCCTGATGTATGAAATGAACTTGTATTATAACTCATTCCTATTATTGGATCCTCGGGAAAAATGTGGATCTTTTGGGTTCTCCCTTTGGGTGTGCCCGACGGATACCGCCCGATGTAGCTGGCTTTCAGGGTGCTTAGTTTCTGGTGGAAGACGAGCACCTCCGTAAATGTGCTATTTCGGGTGGTTCTGCCATAGTTGGTACCAGAGCCAATAATGTTTATGAGTTCATCACCCTTTTTTCAAAACTTAAAAATTTGATCAACAAAAGTTTTGCAAAAAGTAGGATGCGATTATATTAGCTAAATAAGTATAAGCCCTACCAAGAGTAACAAGCAAGAACTCTCACTTGACCACAATAAGCCTAATGAGAAGGGTGGATGCACACTTGCTACTCTCTTTCACTAATGAGGCCTCTCTCTTGAATTCTTAAATCTCAAACACCTCACTAGGATCTTGCTCTCCTTGGCACTCTCAAGGGTGTTTCTCAGCTGTTGAAATGAGCAAAAGTGATCCCTTGAGTGAATAGAGAAAGTATTTATAACCTCTCATTCAAAACGAACCGTTATGTGCCACTGCGGGGTGACCGGACACTCCAGTCAGTTCTCTCCGCCACCGAGCAGTTAAGTTGTGACCGGACACTAACCAGCGTCCTATCAGCACTGACCGGACGTGTCCGATCACGAAAACTGCTCTCTCAGCGTCCGGTCACTTTGCTACTCAGCGTCCGGTCAGTAGCCGGAACCTAACCAGCGTTCAGTCAGCACTGACCGGACGTGTCCGATCATGATTCTCCCTCTCTGGAACCTTACTAGAGTTGACAGACTCTAGCACCCAGCGTCTGGTCACATTTCACTCAGCGTCCGGTCGCATCTAGACGACTTCTCCTTGATCAAATGACCTGACTCAACTCTACGCCAGCATCCGGTCAACATTTGACCCTCCATTCACTTCCAACTCGCAATCATATGTGAATAAAGTTGCTCCAATTGATCTAAGGGCTACTTAGGAGCTACCTAGTGCTAGATTTGACAAGTGTGCACCACACCTAACCTACTAGACTCACCTAGATCAAGCTACTCGTCCATAGCTCCTTTAATAGTATGGCCAAAGGAAAAACAAAGTCCTAAACTACTCTAAGTGTCTCTTCAACACCAAACGACACTTAGAACTAGTCCATCCTTAACCTTGTCGTCCATCCTTTGAAAACCAAAACGATTTCCATCGTAGGGGCATGACAACCATGATTGCCCAATCAATTGCTATTACCATGACCTAACTTAATTGCATCTGCAAAACACACGTTAGTCACAGTAATCTCGTATTGTAATTAATCACTGAAACCCAACTAAGGGCCTAGATGCTTTCACTACCTTCTCCGGCAACGGCGCCAGAAATGCTTGTTGGTATTTATTAACTTGTCACTTGTTTAAGTAGCCACCTAATGTTGTTGCATTTCTTAACATCACTTTTGCTAAGCTGTCATCCCAGGCTATGATGCCAGAAATTCTTGTTGGTACTACCTAGTGCCACTTCGAGAATGACACTAAGAAGTACTTTAGTATTTTATGTGACTAGAAAAAATATAAATATGAATATGAAGGGATCTGCAAGCGCACAGATAATTTACCATTGTAGAACTTCACCCGGGAGTATTCTAGGTATCGTTATTTATATTGTTACCACAGAGAAGGACAGGTAGTTGGAATATATTGATAACTTATACGTATGATGGAGGAGTAAACCATAATCAACTTCTACTCACAACAGGGGTAAGCTAAGAGATAAATATGATAAATAATGATAAATGATAAATGATCACTCAGAGTACTCCTTTTTATGGCATTAGCATTGCTATGTAGAAATTAGAGGAATAATTCCTAAGTCATTCTTAATTATAAGTCAAAGCATACATTGATTGGTGCAATTACACTTAGTAGTCATGGCTAAGATCAACTCCTTATTTACACATAAGGGATATTACTAAGGAAGATTAAGAACAGAGCTTGTCTTCCTTCATAACTAGATCCTACTTGCCCTATATTCGGGGAGTCAATGGAAGCGTCACATCTGTGATCCACCACATGGTCCGGAATATAGGGTGCATCAACATGTAAACAACATATAAGCACCATGCTTACACAATGTCGACCACTCACCCCTTGTACTTTGGAGTGAGCGCTATACGAACATATGCTTGAATATAATGATAATCTAGCTATACTAAGTATATAATCAAAGTAGACGATGAACATGAAACTAGAAACATGAATAATATTAAGAACAATGTTGAATCAATTGTAGCAAACATATAAATAATGAAAGATACAAAAGAGGATACAAGGGGCTATACCAAGTCATGCTTCTTGACAAGATGAGGAATCCAAGCGAAGCTTGCCTCCCTCTAGATCTAGCCTAGCTAGCCATGCTCTAGAATATGGTGGAGCTCTAAGGATGATTAGGGTTTCTGCCTTCTTAACTGAATGATTTCTACCTGAGGGAGGGGATAAGAGCTAGTATATATAGGGCGGAGCGTAATTTTGAGCCCTCGAATCAAACCGACTTGAAAGAATGGCGTAGATGCAAACCCTAAGGCGGTGGAGAACCGACATTGCAACACGGAGGCTGACAGATGGCCCCATGGGCCGATCGGCCTACAGGTGGACCCAGGGGCTGGCCGGCCCCACCTGGCAACCACCTGCCCTCTGCTTCGGTGGTTTGCCTCCTAGAGTCTTTTGAAACATTTTGGAGTTGTTTTCGTTGCGGATAAGCGTGATTAATTCTGACATTTGAGTCCACCTTGACGGTTTTCTAGATAAACCCTACTGAAAACGTAGATTCATCAAAACTTATAGAATTTGTTAGGTTAAACCCCTAAACCTATGTTGGTGATCATATTCATGCATTATGTTGACGGTTTATAATGGTTGTTAACTACCGTCAACACCCGCCCATAAGTGTGTTCTGCCCTCGTCACTGCGCTTGTCGATCCTTCCCCTGACCCCCTCCTCTCTCTCCGACACTTTGCGCGCACGACACACGGGAGCCGGGATGAGCGGCTGAGGACGAGCATGCCCCCAGCGCGTCCCGACCTGCAGCACCCCAGCACCTCCGTCCGCGCCCCTATGCCCCCTTGGCGCACCGCTTGCCCCGTCCGTCGGCCCTCGGCCGAACAACATAAAACACTTGCAACATGAATGCACACATAAGACTAAAAATTGATAAAACATTTGAAACATACTCTTGCAACATGTGTGTGAAGTACGTGAAACATCCAAAATAAAACACTTGCAACTTACAACATGAAACCACTTGATGCAACATAAGACCGAAATAACTGAAATATTTGGAACATACTGTTGCAACATATGCAATGTCCAAATAAAAATACTTGCAACATACGTCTGAAAACAGATAAAATATTTTGAACAAACGTTTACAACATGCCTCTGAAACACTTGCAATATAGTATGCAACATATGCAACATCCCTCGATCCATCAAGATGAAATAATTGCAATATACATATGAAACATCTGAAACACTTGAAACATACATATGCAACATATGGAAGAAAAAGGTCGAGCCGGTCGACTCCGACCGTCGAGCTCAGAGCCAACGCGTGAGCCCTGGCGCGCGAGCACCACCAGTGGCCTTGGCGGGGTCAATGGCGAGCGTGACAGCGATGGGAAATGGGTGGCTGGACGGTGAGGGAGCGAGTGACACAGGTGCCTAGGATGGCCGCGTGGCATGGCCAGCGATGGGACGCGGGGCAGTGGGGCACGGCGTGGCAACCGACGAGCGCGGTGGGGGAAAGGGCGTGGACGAATAAGCAGTCACTGCTGTCTCGGGCGCCAGGTGGATAAGAATGAGTAAATAGAGATTCGTTTTTATGTTTGGAGACAGATAGAGCCCGTTCCTACAGAGCCCCCCGTTCCTACAGAGCCGCGTCCCGACGAGAGTCATGCACGGATGATCGTGGCCTATTATTATCGTTCTTTCGATTTACTGACTTGGCACGGCCGTGCCGTTGTCATATATGACCAGTCGGGAGTCGGCCGTGCCGTGGCACACTGGCACTCCACGAGCCAATAAAACTCTGCCAAAACTGAGGAAAGATGGAGCCGTCCAGGAGTTGCTAAGCCATCGATTGAATTGCAAGCAGATGTGTCTAGAAATGTAAGCGAGTGGTGAGTTTGGATTGGCTAGTTGAGTTTAACTCTCTCTCATAAATTAATTAGGCATACATACCATGTGGTTTGCTTTTTTTTTTTAAAAGAAAAAGTTCTTTTTTACTTATATATAATTATCCAGACATTACGAGCCTAGCACAAAGCAAACCGGCGGCGCCTCTGCTAGTGACTGACTGCACGCGACCAGCAGCGCAAATCCAAGTGTGGAAAGTAGAGATGAAAATAGATCAGATATGAACGGATATTATTGATATTATATTTGTTTTTAAATTTATATTTGGATTTGAATTCGAATACGAATAGTGTCAACCATGTCAAATGAGATACGATTGGATATTAACATCATAAATATACAATTTAAGTATTCAGATACGAATATGATATTGGATGTTGAATATTCAAACTTAATACCAACAGATCTAAATTCCTCTAAAAGATTCGGATCTCGGTCGGAAAATATCGGGGGGATCGGGCGTGCGCATCATCTGCCCCGCTAGCGCTAGCCGCTAGGGATCTCTGGCTGCTGCCTCCTGTCCCGGCTCTCGGAGAGGAGAGGCACCGCCACCCCGCACGGTCCCAGAGCACGTCTGCACGTGGGTGAAGCATGGGGGCATGTAGGACAACCGAAAACGAAGGATCATGCTTCAACGAAGCAGCAGGAAGCAGCTCGTGACCCGTGACGTGGCCATCCCGCGTCCCGACTGCCACCTGCGCATCCGCGGAAGGGAACGTGACGGGCCCAAGTCCTTGGCGGGAGGGACCGTACCACTACCACGCCACCCAGGATAATTATGAGGCTCCGTCCAGTCCACGACCCGATGTCAGCTTCGTTCATCGTCCCAGGAAGGATGGGTCCGTGACTGTCACGAACTGTAGCATTATTCTCCGAGCGTGCCTGCCAAGTTAACAGCTCGACATGTCAAAAAACTTTTTAAGTTGCTCACCTCTATCTTGAGAAATGTAGATCTTTTCAAGTTGCTCACTTGTAACTTCAGAAATTTAGTGCTCCTCATCCAAGCGGTACCCAGGCCATGTAATATGTTGCTGCAGTTCATCTAGGTGCGCGCACACTCTCTAAGTACAAAAAAAAAAACTTTAGAAATTTTTTATTTAATTTTAAAAACTTTAGTGAGCAATTCAGTACAATTTTTTATAAAAATAAAATGCTTACAAAGCACCACAAACTGGTACGTAATTGTACGTGAATCTCGGAGCTGCAGCAAATTGCTCACGGCTGGCTCTTGCCAGTTTTGAGGTTCCAGTACATACTCCCAGTACACCAGTACAAGTTCTCTAGTTCAGGGTCAAGTAGGACACCAGTACACCTCGTAAATGGTGGCTGGCCGGTGCCGTCTCTGTCTGGCCCTGACCCCAACCCATGACCATGACAGTAGCCAAAGTCCCATTTTTATTTTTGGCCGGTTGGCAGCAGCTTCCTCGCAGTCGTCTCGTGGGTCAGGAGCAGAGCATTCGCAGTCGGCACGCAGCTCTACTGTACCTGACCGCCACCACCTGTCCACGGGCCGGGCGTCACCCTTGGTTTGGTGCTTCACCAATCACCACCACCTGCCCACGCGCCCGCCCCCACGTGGCCCCCTGTGTGGGGCCCACATCACATCGAAGCCACCGGAACCACCACCGTTTCCTTCCTCCCATCATCGTCCGCGCAGCCTGCAGAGGCTCCGGCCTCCGTCCGTTCACACCAGTCCCCCGCGGGGCGAGGCGTCTTTAAGTAAAAAATTTGAAGACTCTTCGAGGCCCCGCGCCGCACCCCACGTGTCAGGACGGCACTGGATGCGGGCGGTGGCCAAGATGCCTATATTTAGCAACCATCTGGAGTCGAGACTCACAGTGCGCTTTGTAGAACGCAGAGCAGAGCCTCTTGTGTTTGGTTTCCTTGTTTCTTCAATCACCGGTAGAAAGGCAAGGTCTGCGAGCGATGGGCATCGTCGACGTCGTCTCCGAGTACTGCTCCTTGCCGAGGACTCGCCGGCATCTCAAGAAGAGGAAGCAGTTCCAGGTACCTATCTTTCCCATCTTGTTCTGTTTCTGTTCGGGGTCTTGTGCCCAAATCCCAACAACTCAACTGACCCCAACTCCACTTGATGCAGACGGTGGAGATGAAGGTGCGGATCGACTGCGAAGGCTGCGAGCGGAAGGTGAAGAAAGCGCTCGAGGACATGAAGGGCGTGAGCTCCGTGGAGGTGACGGCGAAGCAGAACAAGGTGACGGTGACGGGGTACGTGGACGCCGCCAAGGTGATGCGCCGCGTCGCCTACAAGACGGGCAAGCGGGTGGAGCCGTGGCCCTACGTGCCCTACGAGATGGTGGCGCACCCTTACGCGCCGGGGGCCTACGACAAGAAGGCGCCCGCCGGGTACGTCCGCAACGTCGTCGCCGACCCCACCGCCGCGCCGCTCGCCAGGGCGTCGTCCACCGAGGTCAGGTACACCGCGGCGTTCAGCGACGAGAACCCAAACGCCTGCTCCGTCATGTAGACGTTGGACCTCAAGAGGTGGTGGCAGCTTTCGTTCCAGTTGCTTTGTTGCTGTTGGAGCTTTTGCTCTTTTTATTTTTCTTTCATTTTTTTCTCCTTTCCGGTTTTGATGTACTAGACTAGAAGATGTAGTGGTACGTGTTTTGATTTTGTGAAAAAAGGGCGAATTTGTAATGGTAGTAGTGTTGTGGAAACGGAATCGGCAAAATCAGTCGTCCTTCCGCTGATTGCTACTGCTAGCAATGAAAGCAATGATTGGTTCCAAAGGGACGTGCAAATATCCTGGCAGCAGCGTAGTAGTGGTTTGGGTATGGATTTGAGCACTGATGAGACGCCACGGTGCATTATTTCGGTGGTTGCAAACGCCAAACGGTAGGTACCCTTCGGCCTTTGGGCGGCCACTTTCATTTGGGTTGGTGAGCAGTCAGGTATTAGTTGCAAACTTGGAATTGACACCACGGGCTTCATAAATTCGGATAAACTAATAATTTAGTTTTAAGTTGAAAATCAAAGTTGTTATGCTGGTTGTCGTTCATCGCTGATCCTCGAGCAAGGTCATTTGCTCCTACTATTCCACCCCCTCCGTCCTCAGTTTCTTTCTCTGTGTCGACAGAATATCGTCGGCAGTCCACCGAGGGGTATCTCGCGATGGTAGATTGATCGGCAGAGGAACGTGTAATCAAGAACAAGAAGGCAACAAAGACACGAGTTATATAGGTTCAGGCCGTCAATATGACGTAATACCTTACTCCTATGGTCTGTTGGTTTGTATTAGCTATCGTATGATTTGTCGTGATTTTGTAGGGGTCCCTGCCCGCCTTATATAGTCTGGGGAGCAAGGTTACAAGTCGGTTAGATCTGAGAGATAACCGAAAAGTAATAACAGATTACAAGAAACATGGGATCGTACGTATCCTATCAGATCTCGTAACATCTTCAGGATATCCTCCCCGTGCCTTGTGGGAGTCGCCGATCAGAATCGTGCCCCGCAAGGCTCCTTCTTGTAGGCTGGACCGCCTCTGGAGGCATAGCCCATGTGACCTGCCGTGGGTATCCAGGGTCATACCCCCACAGCTAGTCTCCGAGCGCCTTGTACCCGTTGTGCAACGCCGTCTTGAGACTTTCCGAGTAGGTGCGAACCAAAACCGAGCTGTCCAAATCATGGTCCGACCACCATAAGGAGTCATCGAGCAGTTGTGAGCAGCTGCCGAGCAGCGTACAGTATCGCCGAGCAGTATGTTCTGAGCACGGCTTATCATAAGGGTGTAAGGAGCTCAAGTCCAAAATTGAAAATTCCTGCACGGTAAAATGAAGTGTGCCCACTTAGAATCCGAAAACGAGGGTAAAGATACCTGGTTTTATCTTTTGGAGGCTCGGAGTCTTTCAGAAAAACAAACGCATTCACCGCAAGGTGAAGTGTGCCCACTTAGTCCCCGAGCCTGACAGTAGGTGACGTAGTCACGTGGTGCCAGGCTCAGAAATTAGTAAACCTTCCGAGCAGGTAGCCAGTCCCCGTGTTTCTGGCGTAGATATCGGATAAATCAAACCGCGACGAAAAATTCAGAGTAATGGCTGTACAATATCAGTTACTAAGTCTCATTAAATTGCGGAGAAATCGGAGAATAGGTGGCGGCGATAAATGAGCGGCGTGGGCTACTGTTACGTAATAGCCCAAGTTATGGCCCATTAAACCATATTCGAGGAGTCGAAGTAGCGCTGATCGCGGGAACGGTTTCCCAAAAACCCTCAGGCGCTATAAAAACTATAGGAAGTGCTTTATAACCGCGTCGCCACATACATCGCCTCCTACCTCACTCAGTTTGCCTTTCTTCCTTCCTTCGCAAACCCTATGCTCCACCATCGCGAGCACTCGGCTCCAACCCAGTTCCAATCCGTAGAAAATGGCGCCGAAAAAAGGAGCTGCAAAGCCGAAGAAAGTGGCGGTCGGAGCCAGCCGTGACGAGGAGTGGGTGCCGTCGAAGACGTCGGCGGCGGATCTCGATAGGATGGTGGTGGTGAGCGTTCTCCCAGACCGCCTCACTGCTGGATGGCGGCCGGCTAGTGGTGAGCCCTTCCTGACACCACATACTGATGAGGCTGTAGTATTTGAAGATTATTTCTGGCGGGGATTAGGGTTTCCTGTCCACCCCTTTCTGAGGGATCTTATGGAGTTTTGGGCGATTAGCCTCTGCAACCTGCACCCCAACACCAT
This sequence comes from Miscanthus floridulus, assembly GCF_019320115.1. Lineage (NCBI taxonomy): Eukaryota > Viridiplantae > Streptophyta > Magnoliopsida > Poales > Poaceae > Miscanthus > Miscanthus floridulus. The sequence continues at coordinate 47,681 of NW_027096846.1, read as the reverse complement.
ACTGCATATGTCCATCTTTATTCATTTATGCGAGGCGTTTCTCGGTATTCTTCCACACTTCAACCTCTTCAGGCACCTGTTCTGTCTGAAGAAGAAGGGTGGCAGTGGTTCAAAGGTGGTCAGCGGCGTGTACCTGCAGCTCAGGGATGGGATGGCCAGCGAATACATCAACGTTCCGCTGAATACCTCCCTGAAAGGTTGGAACGCCAGATGGTTCTATATCAAACAAAGTCACCCAATGATTCGATGCGACGTCCATCACATCCCGGTTAACCATAGTAGCTGGTCAGAGAGACCCAACAATGCTGACATGGAGCAAGTAATGGAACTTCTGGAATTGATGAAGAGCGTGGAGCTTAGGGGTGAACTGGTTGCAGCTAGCTTCATAGTTCGGCGCGTCCAACCCTACAAAGAGAGGGCCCACCCGGCGTTCGACTTTAAAGGTGATAACGACGGTACCCATGAAAACATGGACCGCCTGACAAAGAAAGAAGTGATAGATCGTGCCATGGATCTATTCACTTCCAATGTTTCATTCAGCTGGCTGAAAGGAACGAAGGCTTTCAACTGCGGCAATCCACCTCCTCAGGTAACCCTTTCACTTCGCATCGACCAGGCATCAATTGCCGAGCATAGGACTGACTTACTTATGAAAAGATCCATTCGCAGGATAGGGTAATATATTTTTCAAATGTGCCGAGAGCCGATTGGCCTAAAGGAGTAGACATTCGGCGGCCACTGCAGCCCGAAGAGGATGAGCTGAGCTCCTCGTCGGATAGTCCATCCCCAGTGTCGGAGAAGGTCCGTGGGAAAAGACCAGTAGTAGACGAGCCGGTCCAAAAAAGAAGAAAAATCGCGAGCTCTCATGCACACAAACCAGGCGGCATCTCTCTTGGAGAGGACCGAACAGTCCGGCCACGCCGAACGGTTGTGTTGGAGTGGTCGGACGATGATGATGACCAATCAGCGCTTCCACTGAGCACGGCGGAGGCATCGGCAGATGCTGAAGCTCCCAAGCAGCAATCACGGGAAGGGTATGTTCGGGCAATGACGGAAGTCCCGGTGATGCAAACTACCGAAGTCCCTGAGCAACAAGAGGGGATAACCGCAGGACAACGCATAGAAGGGGGGGTGCCCGGTCTCCAAGAAGAGCGGTAGCCCACCGCAGAGGCGCAGGAGTCCTCCCAGAAAGTAGACCAAGCAGCCATGCCTAGGGGATCGGGGAGGCATTGCCGATTCAAGAAAATCAATCGAAAGACCAAACCGTAAGTATTTTTGCCTTGTAGTAATAATATTGTTCCTTGATTTCTCTTGGTTACTGAGAAGTTATTATTATGTAGTGCAACGCCGAGGCCCGTGGCCTCAGAAAAAATGACGACTGCTCCCGTCTAGGAGTCCCTGAGTGCTCGACGAACAGAGGACGGGCCAGTCGCCGCTTCCAGCAGTCCTAGCGATGGTGAATCGTTGGCGCACACAACAGGCGCGTCGGCGACCGCAACCGAGGCTACGACCGAAAAAGTCGATACCTTGGTAGCGGAACTGCAGCTGTTGTTGATGCGCTGGAAGCTAAGGATGCAACTCCCTCAACGGCCGAAGAGCAAACGTCGTCACCCGGAGGGATGCCAGGAGTGGTCGGAGTGGCAGTCCGACCACAGAGCCCCCTAGTGGTGCCTCAAGCGACGGCGGAGGAGGACAAGGTTGTGGAGATCGAGCGTGCCGTACCTAAACCCCAGTCCATCCGGATTCTCTGAAAACGCAGGGAAGAGGTAGTAGTCATCGAGGAAGAAAACACCACCAGGGAAATAAAGAGGTTGAAATCCGCCGTTGCTGGAGTTATGACTCAAATCGAGGTGAGTACCGCACCTGGAACACTGATACATGTTGTTGGAGATCAAGGTTTATCTCTTGCACTGTTAATCCGCAGGGGATAGCTCGAACAGCCGATCAACGACACCAACTGATGAAGAGGATGGAGCCCCTCGCCGAGGAAAATAAGAGACTCCGGGAGGCATGAAGTCTTTCGGAGAAAAGTATTCAGAGGGCCCAGCGCGAGCGGGACCTTGCGGAGTCGAACTCGCGGGACCTTGAACATCAGAAGGAGGTTCTATCCGATCGGCTAACAGATGCGTCCGAGCAGCTGAAGAAGACATCCGAGCAGCTGGCGATTGTATCCGAGGAAATGAAAAATATGTCCGAGCAGTTGGGCAAGAAAAACGGAGAACTCAAAAATAAAAACGAGCAGCTCGACCGGAAGTGCCAGCAGTTCGAGGATGTATCCAAGCTGAAATCCGGTATTCTTTTTCACATAATGTTCTCTGCATTAATTGGCCGTTCATTTTTTCCTTTTCTTATCTTTTGTGCTTGCAGAGCAAGACGCAGAACTCAGCCAGCTTCGCCAGACCGTCGAGCAAATCCGACAAGAGAAAACGAAGGAGTCAGAGCGAGCAGATAAACTGGCCGAAGAATTGAAAGGTAGGTACCCCCTGATCGAAAGTAATATCGTAATACTTTTTGGTCGTGACGAGCCATTGCAATTCTTGTAGATTATCGTCACAAAACCAAGGCACAGTTCGATGTGCTGGTGCAGGAAACCAAAGTCCAAAAAGACAACTTCAACACTATAACCGCCGCAATAAAACCAGTACTCGACTGCATCGACGTTGAACCGGCGCCTCGTCCTGACAGCAGGCAGTCAGGGCCGGACACCATCATTCAGAGATGCAAGGCAGCGTGGGAGAACTTCAAAAACTTCAACCGCGACGCCGTTTTGACCGCCGCTACTCATGCCCTTGCAGTGGTTCGGTCCCATTATCCGTCCATCGACATCCAGTCGATAGGTGGTGGGTTCGCCGATGGGCTTACCGACGCGCAAACCCAGCAGCTGGAGGATGACGTTGAGGAAGTTGCAAAAATTCTTGTCGGCGATATAGACCTGTTTGGCGAAACAGAAACTGGAGGCGAAGCTTAAGAAAGCTGCCCGAATATTATCGTCTATAACACTTTAATTAACCTGGCGATGAAGAACCGTTGTATTTACTTCCCAATGCAGTTATGCATAAGTAGTGTTTGATCAATTAGTTTTCGCTAAACTTGACGCCTTAGTTAGGCCGTAATCCGTAACGCGTAACGTGGAGCTCATGCGTATGTTGGGAAAAACAAGCGTTATCACAAGACCGCAACCTACCGTCCAACACGCAGAGCACGGAGCTCATAGCACGTTTGGTGGGATGTTGGACCCTTGGTGTCCTCCGGAGTTCTCATTGCAAAAAACATGCTGTTCAGCAGCCAACTTGAGTAACTTGGCGAGAAAAATAGTTCAAGTGGCGTCCGAGCAGTTAGTTCATGCCTGAAATCTAGGCCTTGACTAGCCTGTAGTTCATAACGTCGAGCGCAGAGACCCTGACACGTGTAGGATGAACAGGCGTGACCAAGGAACCGCAGCCGACCAACCGTAACGCAGGGCGCAGAGCTCCTGAGCGCGCGTAGGATGTAGTCGGAGACTGGGTCTTCTCCATAGAAAACAGAAGGAAAAAACGTGTGCTGCTCGAATATTGGCGAGCTATGTTTTGAAATTTGTAGCGAAAAATCGTCGTCGTTTTTGGTAGAAAAACATGTGCGATCCGGAGAAAACATAGTAGGCGATTTATCGAGAAATCGTACTCGGCGAATTGGAGAAATCGTGTTCAGCGATTTTTGGAGTTAAAGTGTTCGACGATTTGGAGAAATCGTGCTCGGTGATTTGGAGAAATCGTGCTCGGCGATTTGGAGAAATCGTGCTCGGTGATTTAGAGAAATCGTGCTCGGCGATTTGGAGAAATCGTGCTCGGTGATTTGGGCGTACTTGGCGAGCGTATTGGAGACCGTCACGGAGTGGCGTATAGCCCGCTAACGGTAAGTGAAGCTTATGATGAAGGAAAAAATGGAGAAAAATTATGGAGACCAGAACTTTATTAATATTAAAGTAAAGAATACATATCTATGTTATTTCAGGGGTAGAAACGTATAAGGTGCTCTATGTGCCAGGAGTTGGGAACATCAAGTCCATCTAAGTCGCATAAGCGATAAGACCCTGGTCAAGTAACACCTTTTATGATGTAAGGGCCCTCCCATGGTGAAGACAGCTTGTGAAGCCCTTCGGTTTTTTGTTTCCGCCGTAAGACGAGGTCACCGATCGCGAATGAACGACCTTTGACGTTACGGTTGTAATACCTCCGCAGACCTTCAAGGTACTTGGATGTGTGAACGCAAGTAATCAGACGTTCTTCCTCGGCCCGATCAATGTCTTCTATCCGAATAGCTGCGGCTTGGTCTTCATCATAGTTTTCTACTCTGGGTGCTCGGAATGCAATATCCGCTGGAAGTATGGCCTCTGAGCCGTAGACCATAAAATATGGAGATACGCCGGTACTGTGACTAGCTTGAGTGCGCAGTCCCCAGACCACAGCTGGTAGTTCTTTGAGCCATCTGCCCGAATGCTTTTCTTCTTTTTGATAGAGCCTTTTTTTTGAGGGCGTCGAGGATCATACCATTGGCTCGTTCGACCTGGCCGTTAGCTCTAGGATGAGCAACGGAAACGTATTTAACAGAGATGCATCGTTCTTCGTAGAAGTCCCAAAAATGATGGCCGGTAAAAGTTGTCCCGAGGTCGGTGATGATGTTGTTCGGGAGACCAAATCTGTGTACGATGTCTTCAAAGAGCTCGACTGCTTTCTTAGCAGTAGCTGCGATGAGTGGTTTGTACTCAATCCACTTGAAGAACTTATCAATGGCGACATACACATACCGGAAACCTCCTGGCGCTGGCTTGAAAGGTCCAATCATATCCAGTCCCCAGCATGAGAATGGCCAGGAAGCTAGGATGGTCTGTAGTTCCTGTGCCGGTACATGTATTTGCTTGGCAAAAAACTGACAACCCTCACATCGTCGAACGAGATTTTTCGCATCAGAGATGGCCGTGGGCCAGTAAAAACCTACTTGGAAAGCTTTGCCGACCAGTGTCCTCGAAGTCGCGTGGTTGCCACAGGAGCCAGAGTGAATTTCAGAGAGTAGCTTCACACCGACGTCTTGGATGACACACTTCTACAGTATCCCTTCCTTGGCACTTTTCCTCATCAGGCTGTCGTCTACCAACACGTAGTGCTTACTTCGGCGAATTAGTCGTTCGGTTTCGATTTTGTCGGCGGGTACTTTGCCGTTGGAGAGGTATTTGATGAACTGTTCCCTCCAATCGATGACCTGCGAAGGTATCGTGAGTACCAACTGCTCGGCAGGGGGTACTTCTACAACTTCATTATCTTCTTTAATGGATGGTGTCAAGAGGTCCTAAACGAAAACCCCTGGTGGAGCCGCGGTGCGAGAAGATCCTATCTTTGATAGCTGGTCGGCTATTTGGTTTTGATCCCGTACCACGTGGTGGTACTCGATGCCATAGAATTTGCCTTCAAGCTTCCTGATTTCGGCACAGTATGCGTCCATCTTCTCACTGGAATAGGACCAATCTTTATTGAGTTGATTGATAACCAGCGCGAAATCCCCGTATACCATGAGGCGTTTGACGCTGAGCTCGACGGCTATATGGAGGCCGTGGAGACATGCTTCGTATTCCGCGGCGTTGTTGGAGACCAGGAAATGTATGCGAAGAACATATCAGAGTTTATCCTTTGTCGGTGTGATGAACAGAATGCCCGCACTGGCACCATTGATATTAAGGGCGCCGTCGAAGTACGTCACCTAGTGCTCGGGGCAAGTGGCGGCGATGGGTTCTTGGATTTCGGTCCACTCAGCGATGAAATCGGCAAGCGCCTGTGACTTTACGGTCGGTCTGCTTCTGAAGTCAATGGAGTAGGTGCCGAGTTCAACGGCCCACTTGATAATACAGCCATTGGCCTCTTTATTGTGGAGGATATCCCCTAGAGGGAACTCAGTGACCACGGCGATCTTGTAGTATTCGAAGTAATGTCGGAGCTTGCGTGAGGTGATCAAAATTGCATATAACAGCTTTTGCACCTGAGGATAACGAGTTTTGGGCTCATTAAGTACCTCGCTGATGAAATAGACCGGACATTGTACCTTGTAGGCGTGTCCAGTTTCCTCGCGTTCGACGACAATAGCCGTACTGACAACTCGAGAAGTGGCGGCGATGTAAACCAGCAGAGTTTCATCTGGTCATGGCGCTATCATGATTGGAGGTTTTGTTAAAAACAATTTGAGCTGCTCGAAAGCTGTGTCTGCCTCCTCCGACCAAGAGAAGAGCTCGGAGGCCTTGAGGAGCTTGAAGAAGGGTAGCCCTTTTTCACTGAGGCGCGAAATAAATCGGCTTAACGCAGCCATGCAGCCTGTAAGCTTCTATATATCCTTGACACATGTTGGCCGCTTCATGTTGGTGATGGCGGATACCTTATCGGGGTTCGGTTCAATGCCCCGAGCGTTGACGATGTAGCCTAGCAGGATACCGGATGGAACTCTAAAGATGCACTTTGAGGGGTTCAGCTTCCATCGGTATTTGCTCAAGTTTGTGAAAGTTTCTTCGAGGTTGGCGATGAGTTTGTCGGCGGTTTTAGTCTTGACGACCACGTCGTCGATGTAGGCCTCAACGTTACGGCCAATCTGTTGGTCGAGGCACGTCTAGATAGCCCTTTGGTAGGTCGCTCCAGCGTTCTTTAGTCCGAAGGACATAGTAGTGTAGCAGTATGCACCGAAAGGCGTAATGAAAGACGTTTTGACCTGGTCTTCCTTCTTGAAGGAGATCTGATGGTAGCTAGAGTAACAGTCAAGAAAGGAGAGCAATTCGTAGCCAACGATGGAGTGTTTGTTAATATCAGTATAATCAACACACATTCTCCATTCTTTATTCTTTTTCTTAACAAGAACAGGATTAGCTAACCAATCTGGATGATACACTTTTTTTATAAATCCGGCAGCTAAGAGCCGTTTTATTTCTACCCTAATAGCCTCCTTTTTGTCCGGCGCGAATCGATGAAGTTTCTGCTTGATTGGTTTAGCGGTCGGTGAGACATTCAAGGAGTGCTTGATCTTCTCCTACGGTACCCCCGGCATGTCTGCAGGTTTCCAAGCAAACACATCGGCGTTGGCACATAGGAAGGAGACGAGCGCGCTTTCCTATTTGGGGTCAAGGTGAGCCCTAATTTTTACCGTGTTGGAGGGATCGTCGAGGCCGAGGCCGATCTCCTTGACTTCCTTGGACTTGGCGGAGGCACGGGGAGGCTCTGGGATCTCCATGTCGTCAGCAGATGCCATCTTGGCTTCGGCGACCACGCTGGCCATCTGGATGGAGAGGTCGGTGGCTTCGGCGAGGGCGAGACTTTTTGTCTCGCAGGCGTAGGCGACGGAGAGGTTGGCCCACAGAGATAGGACTCCTGTAGGTGAAGGCATCTTTAACACCAAATACGCGTAGTGCGGAATGGCCATGAACTTGGCTAGAGCCAGTCACCCCAGTATGGCTTGATAGGCGGTGTCGAAGTCTGCGACATAGAAGTTGATATGCTCCACTCAGTAGTTGGTTGCCGTGCCGAACTGTACTGGCAGGGTAATCTCCCCAAGCGGTCTGGATGCCCTTCCAGGTACCACACCCCAGAAGGAGGAGTCTGAAGGCGTGAGATCTGTTGGCCCGAGGTCGAGCTCCCTTAGGGCCTCGGCGAAGAGTAGATTCAAAGCGCTCCCGCCGTTGACAAGGACTTTTCTAAAGAGCACCTTCTGGACAGTCGCGTCAAGGACGAGCGGAAAACGCCCTATGTAGGGTATGTCTGCCCACTGGTCAGCCCTGCTAAAGGTGATGGAGACTTCGGACCACGGGCGGTAGCTGGGGTTGGCGGTGGTTTCTTCTGAAATGACGACGAGCACTCGTCGGGCGGCGAGCTTCCGTTCCCTTCTGCTCTCGTTGGAGGCGAAACCCCCGAAGATGGTGGCGACCACCTTGTCGTGGTCCTAGAAGGCATTATTATTATCCCTAGGAGGTCGGCGTCCTCTGTTCCCGCCATTGTCATCGTTGTACTTGTTCTCCTAGAACTCCTTAGCCAAACCAAGGCAGTCCTTCATCTTATGTTTGGCATTCTTGTGCAGGGGGCATGATCCGTCAAGGATCTTCTTGTACTGCTCATCGTAGTTGTGCTTTGCGCGTGGCTCATTGACGTTGGCAACAAAGTGATCTGGTCGGCGGCGGCGATTCTAACCAACTTTGTATCCATCTGGCCGATCTCGTCCGCTGTCCCGATGGAAACTGCGATCATCGTAGCGGCGACCGTTGTGCTGTCGGTCTTCATTGCGGTCGTCGTGGTGGCGATTGTTGTGCTGCCGATCGTCGTTGCGGTCGTCGTGGCGGCGAGGCGGGCGATTAGTGCCTGTATCTTCATTAAAACGCACCTCTGCTTCCTCGGCGTCGGCGTATTGGTTGGCAGTTGTGATCATCTCGCCGATTCCGGTAGGTGGCTTCCTGTTGAACTTAGAACAGAGTTCTCGGTGATGAAGTCCTCGGACGAAGGCGGTGATGACTTCGGCTTCCGTGATGTTGGGAATAGAATTCCTCATCTCGGAGAAGCGTCTGATGTAGCTACGGAGTAGTTCGGACGGCTTTTGGGTGATGCGGTTGAGATCGTGCTTGGTACCCGGCCGCCTGCATGTGGCCATGTAGTTGTCGATGAAAACTCTTTTCAGATCTTCCCAAGATCCGATGGAGTCCAGGGCAAGGCTTGTGAACCAGCTCATGGCAGCTGGCGTGAGCATGACGGGGAGATAATTAGCCATGACGTTGGTGTCTCCTTCGACGGCATGGACGGCGGTGGCGTAAGCCTGCAGCCACTGGGTTGGATTCATCCTCCCTTTATAGGGCTCAACCCCGGTGATTTTGAAGCCACGGGGCCACTGGAGCGTTCGGAGCGCCCTGGTGAAAGCTAGGGGCCCTTCTGGGCTGTCAGGGCTGACATCGGCAGTATTGCCGGCGGCGATCAGCTCCAGAGCTGAGTCCGGGTTGCCGTACTCTTGCTCGTACTCCTGGCGATGTTGTACTTCATCTTCATGGAGCCCGAAATGTCGTTGATCGATACGCCGTCGTGCATCCCGAAGGTTACTGAGGTGCACTCGGGCGTCCTGTTCGACCTCTTGGTCGTGCTGGCGATGATGCTCGGCGTGGTGGCCTCCGACTCCTCCCTAGGGGGTAATGACTGGTTGGCGAAGCGGCTTTGATTAGGGCGGCGATTAGATCTAGGATCGGCTGATCGGCGGATCACGCTCGTGGAGCATGAAGGTCTCTGAACTTCTCGGATTTCATTAACTTGATAGTGTGCCGCTTTAAGCATAGCGGCGACCTTAGCAAGCTCGGGCGTCTGCAGTAGGTGAGCAAGTTCGTTGGCGGCCATGGCCAGATTGGCGCTCGACGTCTTGAAAACGTCGTGGCCATCAACGCGGAGGAATTCTTCGTTGAGGTTGCGATGGAGGGGCCTTCCTTGTGAATCGAACTGGTTATCACGAGCGGCCTCGGCCATCGCAATGGCGCATTCGTTATAACGTCGTTGCGCACGGTTGGCGTTCCTATTTTCACGAGCGGCGCGTTCCTCATCTGTTTCGCCGTTCTGAGGGGGGCTGTCGATACTGACGTTGAAGTTTGCGCCACCCCAGAAAGGCAGGAGAGGAGGTTGCTTGGTGAAGGTCTCGACGAGGGGCTCGATGGAGCCTTGAGACTCGGAGTCCAGATTTTCCTCAAGGATAGTTTGGAGGGATGCTTTGGGACCCCGGCTGGCGTGCAGCATGTTGACGGTTGGTGGAAGCTGGTCGGTGAGCTGGTCGGCGAATTTGCCCCTTAAGGCGTCCTGATACGTAGCGGCGGTGTTGGCGAGCCCGAAGGGTAGGGCGGCGAGCCCTGAGGTTTCCCGAGCACTAAACACCGACAGATCGGGATCGGAAGGTGGTCGGTGCTGAACAAGGGTGTCTAGAGCCGACTCAGCAATGGAGAGGCAATCGGCGAGTTTCAGGCCGACCCGATCGATAGACTCGATCAGATCGTCATTGTCGACGTGCCTCCTCTGGTAGCGAGGAAGCGAGCGGCGAGTGGCTAATGAAGTCGACCCGGAAGTGGCTCCGAGATTGGATCTGCAGTTGCAGGTGCGAGGGTGGTCGGCGCAGAATGGATCTGCACCGGCTCGAGAAGCTCTCCAACTCCGTCGGCGTTGATGTCCCATGTGATGGATCCGACCGTGAAGATCTGGCCGGGCTGCGGAAGGAACGAAGAGCCTGCGGAAAAAGCCATCTTGTTCGACAAGGAAACAGCACGCACACCCCTACCTGGCGCGCCAACTGTCGATAGAATATCGTCGGCAGTTCACCGAGGGGTATCCCGCGATGGTAGATTGATCGGCAGAGGAGCGTGTAATCAAGAACAAGAAGGCAATAGAGACACACGAGTTATACAGGTTCAGGCCGTCAGTATGACGTAATACCTTACTCCTGTGGTCTGTTGGTTTGTATTAGCTATCGTATGATTTGCCGTGATTTCGTAGGGGGTCTCTGCCCACCTTATATAGTCTGGGGGGCAAGGTTACAAGTCGGTTAGATCTGAGAGATAACCGGAAAGTAATAACAGATTACAAGAAACATGGGATCATACGTATCCTATCAGATCTCGTAACATCTTCAGGATATCCTCCCCGTGCCTTGCGGGAGTCGCCGATCAGAATCATGCCCCGCAAGGCTCCTTCTTGTGGGCTGGGCCGCCCCTGGAGGCATAGCCCATGTGACCTGCCGTCGGTATCCGGGGTCGTACCCCCCACACCCTGTCTTTTCTGCTCTGAGAATTGCAGGCTCCAAGGCCTTGAGCAAGTTATTTCTGTTTAAGAAACAAACAGATAAAAAAATACTAAATCCATTCCACGTTATAATTCGTTTGACTTTTTTTTTACCTCCGCTCGTCTTATTCAAATTTTTGTGCTAAATATCAATTTTTTTGTTGTGGCTTGTTTTATTAATAAAAGTTCTTCAATAATGATTTAAATTTGACTGTTTGCACAAATTTTTTAAATAAGACGAACGGTCAAACCTAGGGTCAAATAAATTATAATTTGGAACGGAGAGAGTACGATACTATACTATTCCTTTCATCTCTAAATAACTATCGTTTTTTATTTTCATGCCACAAGTTTAACTAGATTTATAAAAATACGTACAACATTTATATCTCTAAATAAATTTATTATAAAAATAAATTCAACGATCTACTTAATAATATTAATTATGTACTATAAATATTAATATTTTTAATATAAAATTAGTTAAAATTATTTCTTGAGAAGCGAGAATGATAGTTATTTGGAACATATGGAGTAGACAATTTGGAGGCCTCTCAGAAGCCATGTGTCATGGTCATACGATCTAAGGCCCTCCACAGTGTGGAGAAGGTGCCTTAAAACAATTGGCCCCACGATCAGGATTTTGGCATCACCCAGCAAAGGCCACAGCGTGCGGAGCAGCCTGGCATCACTAGCGGACTCACATGATAATAATTAAAAAACCAAAGCCAGCGCTCATTCTGTCCTTCCCATTCCTTCAGCTAGTACAGACTCTCTCTTTCCTCCATTGAAAAGCGAAGATAAGCAGACTCTCTCTTTCCTCCATTGAAAAGCGAAGATAAGCACCGGTGCAACTACTTGCGCCGCTCCCATTTTTTTCCAGTGCAAGCATCGGTAGTTGCAGTGTCTGGAGTAATACTTCATTTTTCTCTCTATTTCTAGCACCACTTTAGCTACACGCTGTGGAAGGCCTAAGGAGCCATCAGAAGCCATGTGTCATGATCGTACAATCTAAGGGCAAGTGCATTAGCATTATCTCGTAGGTAGTCTCATGAAGTGTCACATAATTATGAAATGATTTACGAGGTAAGAGGTAACAAGTGCAATGGATTGTTTTTTAAGTTGTCTCGTAGTAATTCTAAAGTCCTTAATTTGTGAATACAGCAATAAAATATTTGTGAGTTACATGACAACAACCATTTATACAATGATATGTAAGTTATCTCGTAGTCTTATATTTTAGATCATGTGAAACAACCACCTCTTTCTTTCCCCTCTTTTCTCTACGCTAGAAAAAAAATCTTACATGGCACAGCATGAGACGGTGTATGAGACCGCTACCATGTAGTTGCCCTAACAGCCAATTCCTGGTACATGTCCAGTCATTAAATGCCACATGAGATTGCCATCAATTAATGAAACAATAATTAATCTGTCAGTTTGGCAGATCCAGCATTCTCCGTACTTGTCTGCAAGGCACAGCAGGATTGCTGATGCTGAATCTTCAAAATCACATCACATAGACGTGATCAGCTAGGAGAGCAAAACCTTACACAGTAAACACAACCAAGCTCCCAAGTCAAAACACTGTTCCTCGGTGCTTAGTACTTAATATCTGGCAGAGCATTATTGCATACAACTTAGTTCTGGCAAAATTTCGATTAGCCTCCATGTACAGGCACAGATTCCACTAAATTCTTTAAAAGAATGTTGTCAAGATTCTAGTTTCCTTCTGCATCCTGTATTCTTGACGGTTCTCCAACTGCAACTTCCATGCGTTGGTACCAATCACCGATTTCAGTATTCTCAACCATGTCTTTTCCTGCTCTCAAGTACCGGATAGGCCTCAGAACACCGAAGACGGCAAGATCTGCCAAGCTAGGCTTGGAGCCACCTGGACGAGCAACCACAGTTAGTATTGCTTCAAGAAATAAAATTCTCTACTGTTTCCCTATTCTTATGCCCTTGTTTTTAGCTAATGAATAAATATGATACCCAGGAAATCTCTTCCATTCAGGGCTTCAATCCATGTATTGGCAGCATCATACAACGAAGCACGCTCATCAGTTATGTTGTATTTCTTCTTCAGCTTCTTAGATACCATGTACATGGCCGCAGCACCAGCATACTTCACGGCAAACCTCTCTGTAAAACTGAAATTACCTGCATAACAAAGGTTTGGAAAAGAGCATTTATTGTCGTATGTGAAAATAAGTAATAAAACCATGAGTCACACAACTCAAGTAAATTTGTGCAATCATCCATATCAAAAAAATGATAACTCTCATATCTGTTGGTACAGTATAAAATAGATGTTAGTCCAATGTTAAAAGTCATTGGAAGATAAGTCAGAGAACCAAAATTGCAAGCATTCCACAGCTCTACAAGTTGCTGGACAGATCAATGAAAACATAGATTTGTACAAAAGCACACCGTGTACAACCTTCTTAGTGTCTTATTAGCGTGGTGTCTAGTGCCGTGTGGTTATTCCAGCCAGCGTCCTGTACATAAAGCTCTTTCTCCTTAATCGAAAGCAGAGCTCCTGTCATTTGCGTTAAAAAAGAACCAAAATTGCATTCATTTTTGTGGACAGCCATCAGGATAGGAAACAACCCTATTATGTGTGAGACCGCATTGACAGTGTGTATTAGAAAATGTTTGTTTGCAGAGTTCACAAGATTCATCAATGATCAAGACGAGACTAATGTTGTTTGTTTGAAGGGTTCACAAGATCAAGATTTTTGTGTCAGGTACTGTGTACAGAGCAAAAAGGCAAAAATTTGATGTATTTTCTGGTATCTAAACATCCAAAAACAATTTGATGTATGTACTGTCTCTGAGCTGATACAAAATCCCAAGAAAAAGATGGATCTGGTGTGCTTGTATCTCTGAGCTGATGAAAAATCACCAGCAAAAAGGCAATCTAAGCAACTGAATGTGTCCGCAAAATGAAAATGATGAAAAAAGGATGAAACTTTAACTGCACATCTCTGAAAACTTATGAATAATCACCAGCTTTTTGACAGAACCACCAAAGAGAAAAATCATGCATTCGACATTGTAGCTATACGTGTTCATGGTGTTGCCATGGTTCACACATTATCTGAATGCAACTCCCAAAATGGGTTTCATAGGTCATCAACACTCAAAACTAACAAACCTAAGAAAAGATGATGGGGCCCTTGCTCTTTATTTTCGTCAAGGTATAGAAGAAGGCCTGACAACCATATGGGTGCCATAGCAATCAACAAAATCAAGTTCTGAATATTACATGATACATTTCTTTTTTTTTCTCGAGTGAATTCCATGATACATTTCATGTTCCATCCCATCCCATAAAGGATAACAATCCACAAAGGATCCTACTTTCTGAGAAAGCCATAATTGTCTTCTGTGAGGACCCTGAGCTCTGATAATATCTAGGGCATAAAAGTGTTAAATACTCTTTTATATATTGTCACTAGATGGATTTTTACCCCCAAGATCAAAACTGCATCTTTCTCATGATTCATGACACCGCTTGTTTAGGGGAATGACATGTACAAAAGATGGGTAACTATTTCAATCATATCTGGAGAAGAAAAAATGGGTGATGGCACAAGAACCCACAGGAGATAGTGTTGGGCTATTGTCACAAAAACTTAAAATCGATAGTGTTTGGCTATTGCCACAAAAACTTAAAATCAATCTGGTAGCCAAATTTCCAATAGTAGCAGCCAAGTAGTGTCAAATGATGGTTGTTGAAATAACACCTCAGTAAGGAGCAACCAAAATTATAGTATGATTTGACACAGATACGCTTCACGCCATTGTTCAATATGGAATTCAGAATTTTACAACATCATGCCAGCTTGATTTGAAAGCAGCTATGACCCAAATACCACACATTAGTCCATGAATCCATATTCTATGTAACAATTTACAATTGTGTGCCTTATGTAATTCTCAATAAGTAGAGTGTGAGCTTAAATTTGCACAGGTGTTCAGTGATAGTGGGCAATGCTCACCTCAATAAATTAAATTTTGCAGGAGAGGAAAGATACTGAAAGTGCATCTCTAAAGTTCAAAATATGAAAAAGAAAGGAATTATAGGAGGATATGTACAACAGATTGAGGATATATCGAGTTACCATGTTTTGCAATGTAGTCAAAAGATTCTAGAGCTTCTGAAGTTGTCCGATATATGTTAGGAGACAAGACATGCACAAGGTGTTCATCGACCCACCTAGATCAAGGGAAAAATGTTAGAAGGCAGAAAATAAAATAGCAATGTTTCAAAGAGCACAAGGCCCTAGAGTGGTGGTCGAGCTCAAAAATTCTAGAGCATTTGAAGTTATCCGATATATGTTAGGAGGCAAGATATGCACAAGGTGCTCATCAACCCACCTAGATCAAGGAAAAGTATCATAAAGAAAAAATAAAATAGCAATGTTTCAAAGAGCACAAGGCCCTACAGTGGTAGTCAGGCTCCAAAGTGCTCAGGCGGCTTCTGGCATATATTAATAAAATGAACATGTAAAAAATAGAGAAAAACACCTAGACAAAATGACTAGCAGTAAACAACGTGTTAGCATGCCTAGAGCATAGGCAATGCCTTTTTAAGCATTGGTTTAGGCATAACTATTCAGATAGTGGTGGCAAAAGCAGGATTCTAACTGTTACCAATATAATACCAGTTCACCCCAAACGGGCAGTACTGATCATGAATGGCATAGTGATAAGATCAGGAAAGGCAACTGGGTTCGCAAAAGTTTCTTGGAACATGTGTGGAAGCGTAGTTATAAAAGAAAAGTAATTCACAAATATTTTAAGGAACTAGCAGAACCTGAAATTCAAGGACAAATTTAATTTGCTGTTTGTTTTTGTGTACTTTATGGTTGTTAAGTCATTTTCATCTCACTACGTAAAGCCGGCACCTGTTCACATAGAAAAGTACAAAAGGACTTATGCATGAAGGTTAAGAACAATGTGAGGCCACGCTACCACTACTAAAAGTGAAATCACAAAAAACTTCATTACTTTCAACCTCCAAACCATGGGGTTCAAAGAAATTTTGAAATGATAAGCCATAACTTAAATAGTAATTAAGGAGAGTAATAGATAAGATACCTTCGCCATTTTGCTTCCTCATCATTAGTGAGTTCATCAGGGTTGATCCTGCGCTGTAGTATATTGATTATATCTGCCAATAAGATCGAAAAATGCCAAAGGACTTCATTGTTTAGCCCATATGAAAAAAAAGAGCATGTAATTTGTGATTATCACAATGTAAAAGGAGACAAAAACTATGTAACAGCAAAGAGTAACCTGATGAATCAACAAGCTCTTCACCATCTACTGTCAATATTGGCACTTTCTTGTAATCAGACCACTTGATTTCCTTTTTGCTCAATGGATTAACTTCCACAACTTTATATGGTATATCATGATAGTCTAAAAAGGCTGAGATGAAGGCAATGGAGAAAAAGTTAATGTCATGGCAGTGGGAACATGTATATTCAAGAACAGAAAAGTATATTGTTCTCAAGCAGACAATTTCTATAGTTCTCCTGCTGTTATGAAATGTTAACACCAACATTTTTACAAAATGTATTCCATCTCATTACCCTCAAATTTAGGAAAACAGTTTGGTATCTAACTATTATTTACTGTACTATAGAGAACAAAGATAAATCACATCCAAATTCCAAATTTAAACAGTGGAGCAAATTGCTATCATATCATACTTCAGAAACATAACAGTTTCTATATTTATACTAATATAAAAAGAGAGTATAACTCTTTGCTGCATATGGTTTACCAAGAACATTCATATCCCTTGGATGAAGGGCGAGCCTGATGCAAGCGGTAGAGTCTTACCGCCTGTTGTAGACACACCTCACACCCAATATGGGGGGGGGGGGGGGGGGGTGACCTTCATATATATAGCTAATATGGCTGGGTATACAAGGAATACAATCAAGTATACATAGCAGGTGCTAATTATAGCTAATCACACATAGACCTGCCTAATACCCGCCCGCAGTCTAAGCGGGAGGTTCCCGGACGCATAGACTGGACCTGAATTCAGTAAATAGCTGTACAGGAAGGCCCTTGGTCATGATGTCTGCGAACTGGTGAGAGGATGGCACATGAAGAACCCGAACTTGTCCCAAGGCGACCTTCTCACGGACGAAGTGAATATCAATCTCAATGTGCTTCGTGCGACGATGATGAACGGGGTTGGTTGTCATGTAGACAGCGCTGACATTGTCGACAGTAGACAACCGTCGCCGAAGCAATGGAGACGTGGAGCTCCTGCAGGAGCTGGCGCAGCCAGCAACACTCGGCCACCACATGAGCAACAGCACGGTACTCTGCTTCTGCACTGGAGCGGGAGACCGTGGTCTGACGCTTGGAGGACCAAGAAATCAGATTGTCGCCGAGGTAGACACAATAGCCGGAGGTGGAGCGCTGAGAATCTAGGTAGCCAGCCAGCCCAGTCGGCATCGGAGTAGGCGACCAGTGACTGAACAGGGCCGACACCGATGTGGAGGCCGGAGGAGAGAGTGCCCTTCATGTAGCGTAGAATCCTCTTGATCATCGAGAGGTGCGGCTCGCGGGGATCATGCATGAAGAGGCACACCTGTTGGACGGCGTATGCCAAGTCAGGACGAGTCAGCGTGAGGTACTGGAGCGCGCCAGCAAGGCTCCGGTACGCAGGACGGATCAGCAACAGGAGCACCGGCGGTGGCGGATAGCTTGGCATGAGTGTCAACAGGTGTCGTCGTAGAGTGACACTCAGCCATGCCGGCGCGTTGAAGAAGCTCAACGGCGTACTGTAGCTGGGATAAGAACAAGCCGTCGGCGGAGCGAGTGACAGAGATGCCGAGGAAGTGATGGAGTGCGCCCAGGTCAGTCATGGCAAACTCAGAGTGGAGGCGCCCAATGATCTGCTGTAGAAATGCCGTCGAGGACGCAATAAGGACGATGTCGTCGACGTACAGAAGCAGGTAGGCGATACTGGTCCCGTCTTTGTAGACAAAGAGGGAGGTGTCGGAAGTCGAGGCGACGAAGCCGAGCTGGCGAATGTATGTTGCAAAACGCTGGTACTAGGCTCGGGGAGCCTGCTTCAGGCCGTAGAGGGAGCGCTGCAACAGACACACATGATCAGGAAAAACAGGGTCGACGAAGTCTGGGGGGCTGCTGGCAGTAGACGGTCTCCTCCAGATGTCCATGGAGAAAAGCGTTCTTGACGTCTAGCTGATGAATAGGCCAGGCGCGTGAGGCAGCAATGCTGAGGACAGCCCGATGGTTGCTGGTTTGACCACCGGACTGAATGTCTCGTCGTAGTCGATGCCGTGGCGCTGGGAGAAGCCATGAACCACCGAGCGAGCCTTGTGGCGGGCGAGGGTACCGTCGGAGTGGTACTTGTGCTTGTATCCACTTGCCTGTGACCACGTTGGCGCCGGGTGGCCGGGGCACGAGGCGCCATGTCCCGTTGTCGATGAGCGCCTTGTACTCCTCAGCCATGGTCGCATGCCAGTTTGGATCAGCCAAACCACTACTGGTAGTTGGCGGGAAGCAGAGATGAAGTGGTTGTCGTAGAGAGCCCCACATACCGCATAACCGGTATGGCCCCTGGACTGGGTCCGCGTGATGTGTCGTTCCTGCTGTACGGGAGGTGCTGGTGGAGCTGCGGGCACCTGTGGCTGCTGGACAGGAGCAATAGCCTGCTGGACAAGTGCAGGAGCCGGTCCTGGTGCTGTAGAGGACCCGTCATGCGCCCGGGGACGCCGGCTATAGACAAGCCGGATGTCCCGAGCTGGTGGAGCGGCGTGAACAACACTGGAACCAGGGGCAGCCGCTGGAGGAGCAGCAGGTGGTGGATCGGCTACTGGTGGAGCAGCAGGCAATACGGGGCCAGTGAAACAAGATCGCGGGGTCGTCGGTCAGCTCCTCAATGAATCCTTGGTGTGACTGCCCAGCAGCAGTGGGCAAGGATGCAGGACGCACCGGCACTGTAGTACCTACAAGCAAAAAATCCAGGTCGCTTGACGAGGACCTGGTGGGGTAAAGCCTGAAGGGAAAACAAGTCTCATCGAAGACCACGTGGCGAGAGATGATGACGCACTGAGTGGCCATGTCAAGGCAGCGATACCCCTTGTGGGAAGAGGGATAGCCGAGAAAAAAAACAAGCTGTGGAGCGAGGGGAGAGTTTGTGGCGAGCCGTGGCAGTCAAGTTGGGATAACAGAGATACCCAAAGACACGTAAGTGGGAGTACTCAGGAGGTTTGTTGTGGAGAGTATATGGAATGCTGTGGCGAACAGCAGAGCATGGACGCCTATTCAGAAGGTATGTGGCTGTGGCGAGCGCCTCAGCCCAGTACTGAGCAGGCATGTGTGCATGGAGGAGCATCGTGCGACTAATGTTGTTCAATGTGCGAAGAAGGCGTTCAGCCTTGCCATTTTGTGGGGAGGTATATGGACACGAGAGGCGTAAATGAATACCATGGGAAGCAAAGAGAGTATGGAGGGTATTGTTTACGAACTCAGTGCCGTTGTCGGCTTGGATAGCTTTGATGGCAAGGCTGAATTGAGTGTGGACATAATTGCAAAAATTTGTAATATGTGTGGAGACTTCAGATTTGCGAGTGAGGGGAAAGGTCCAACAGAAATGAGTGAAATCATCAAGTAAAACGAGATAATATTGATACCCGGATACACTGGCAACCGGAGGATGTCCATACATCACAGTGAACAAGTTCAAAAGGCATGAAAGTATATGAGCTGGAATCTGAAAAAGGAAGGCACACATGTTTGCCAAGCTGACAAGAACGACATAGCAGGTGCTCTACTTTATTACAGGTGATGGACGCATTACTACGAAGGATGTCAATGGTGACGGAGCTGGGATGACCAAGACGGTGATGCCAGAGGTCGGTGGAGATGGCAATGCTGGCGTGTGGAGCGGAAGACGTAGCAGGGAAGGTGTAAAGATCACCAGCACTATTGCAGCGAAGCATCACGCGTCGGGTCGGGATATCCTTGACAGAAAAACCAAGAGCGTCAAATTCTATAGAGCAGTTGTTATCCCTAGTAAATTGACGGACAAATAGCAGATTGCAGACTAGAGATGGGACAACTAAGACATTATTAAGATGAAAATTTGACTCTGGTGTATGAAGAACAGACTCGCCACGACATGAAATAGGAAGAGTTTGACCATTGCCAACGGTAATGGAAGAGTGAGGAGGAGGATGGCGAGAAAGGAGTATACCATCCGAGGAGCTCATGTGGGAGGAGGCGCCGAAATCCAGGACCCAGGGATACTGGCCCTGGAGATGCATCTGATTGAGTGCAGCAACAAGACCATCCTGGTTCCACATGGAGCCTGTTGGGAGACGTGGAGCGGCGCAAATGTCGTCGGGGGCTGCGTAGGCGCGAAGGCCGTGCGAGCCGGAGGAGGGGCGCCAAGCACGCCTGGGCGCCAGACGCCCTGCTGAGCCGAAGGAGGGCCCTGTGGCGCCCATGGATTGTAGCAAATCCAGAGGCCCATGGGTCGGTATTGGCCAGTCTGGCCAACGCTGCCGTGCTGCTGCGCAGGGCCGCTGTTCCAGCCACGTCGGCTCTTGCCCTTGCCCTTGTCCTTGCTGCCGCTGCTGTTGCCCCCGCCGCCGCCCTTGTTGCTGCCGTAGCCGGTCACGTGTGGGTTGTGTGGACCTCCAGAGTTGGCTGTGGTAGCGAGAGCACGGCACCCGCCTGGGCTGGTGCAGCCAGACCCGGCGGTGGCGAGGAGGGCGGTGCTGGCGACCGTCTTTTCGTCGTTGGCGAGACGGAGCTCCTTTAGTGCCAGCATGTCATGGGCTCATGGCAAATGTGGGAAGTACAACGGAGTTGGCGATGTCGTCGGCGGTGTTGGAGAAGCGAGGATTGAGGCCACGCAAAAGGGCGAGGACGAGCTGCGAGTCCAGGACAGGATGGCCGACGTCGCGAAGAGCGGCGGCCTTGATCTTCAGCCGCTGGCAGTACGCCAAGATGGTGCTGTCACCTTGCACCATGGAGTGAAATTCGTTGAGGAGGAAGATGGCATGCGGCTCCTGGTTGGCGCCGAAGATCCCTTCAATGGCCACCCACAGATCACGGGCGGTTGGATCGGCACCGTCCATGGCGAGGTCGAGGACGGAGTCGTCGACGGAGCTGGAGATCCATCCCCGAACGCAGTACTCCGCGGCATCCCACTGAGGATCATCAAGGTCGAGGGGGAGCAGAGCCGTCGATGTGCGAGCGAAGGCCGAACTTGCCGCACAACGACTTGAAGAAGAACGTCCCACTTGGAGTAGTTGGATTGAAGGTCCAGCGTAAATGGGATGTGAGACTTGACATTGACTGTGGCGTAGTTTTGAGCCACGATCGGTGCAGCATCGCAGGCGCTCATGGCAGGCATGGTGGGAGTGCCTGTCGCGGGCAGGGTGCCGACACTGGTGGTCGAGGAGGAGGCGAGGTGTCCATGGGAGAGGAGAGAGGGGGTGGACGGGCGAGAGGAAGTCTCGCGCGTGGGGGGGGGGGGGGGGGGGGGGGTTTGCGCGATCACGGAAGGAGTCGCGAGGTGGGGGAAAGAACGGGAGAATATGATCTAATCGGCTGATACCATGTAGAGACACACCTCACACCCAATATGGGGGGGGGGGGTGACCTTCATATATATAGCCAATATGGCTGGGTATACAAGGAATACAATCAAGTATACATAGCAGGTGCTAATTATAGCTAATCACACATAGACCTGCCTAATACCTGTGACCGGAAGGTCCCGGGTTCGAGTCGCGGTCTCCTCGCATTACACAGACGAGGGTAAGGCTTGCCACTAACACCCTTCCCCTGACCCCGTACAGAGCGGGAGCTCTCTGCACTGGGTACGCCCTTTTATTCATATCCCTTGGATCATCTCTCAATAGAATAGCTCATTCATTGTGAACCCTGCCAACCATGACACGTTTAAACAATTTTATAATTCGTCTGTTTCCTTGCCACCAATTAATACATTAACCACAGCACAATCCCACTAATAAAATTATTAATATGACAGCAATGGGCCAATCCAGATAAATGACCCCTTCAACGAGTAGCCCTCGTGCAATCAACTTATTGGTCATGTATCCAACTTATTCGTCATGTATCATCCTCATCTTCAGCAATCTAGCACTCTTCTCAGTAGTGATGCACTGTTTTGTGATGAATGATTGCTTCTTGAATTTACTAGATTTAAGTTCATCTATTGTGTTTGTTCTATTCATCTATAAGCAAACAGAGCAAAGCATACATTTTATTATATAAGATGATGTACCCCTATCCTACCATTTTTTTTAAAAAAAATCATATATTCCTACTCGAAATGAGTGGGGAAAAAAAATCTCCTGATCCCAGAAGTAAATGGAAAACTGATTTCAAACGTAACATACACTGGAAGGTGTCTCACCTCTGACCTTGTTGCAGAAGGGGCAGGCCTGGTACTGGTACAGCACCACGTTCTGCGGCAACAGATCCGGCTGCGGCCGCTCCTTGGCCTTGGCCTCCGCCGCCGCTACAGTAGCGAAGGTAAGGGAGAAGGATACTGCGCCGGCAACCCCAGCAGGCATCACCCTCGAGGACGGAAGCGGCGAACGGGGCGGCGGCGGCGGCGCGGCGCACCACCGCGCGCCCGCGGCGGCGGCGGCCGTGGCCTCTGCGCCGTTTAGATGGCGCGCGGAGAAGAGGGAACGGGAGACTAGGGTCTGCGCCGCTCGCAGCGACCTCATCTTGGCAAGGTTCTAGGGTTTGGCCTGGTCTGCGGCGCCGGGGAACGACCAATAGATCCGATGGCTTAGCGGCAGCGTACAAGCTCTAAAACCCACTGCCCTGTTTCTCTGAACCAAGGCTCGTCGTCCAGATTTCAGCGTATACACCTGTTTGGTTGGTTCGCGGCCTGCCAGCCAAACACGTATGAAAACATTGACCAATAGGCAGAGCTATCTGGTTATGAAACCAAACACGTTCATAAGGTCCTGCCAATCAATCGAGAAGCTAAACAAAGATTTTTCTTAAAAAAATCCTCACAACAGATAGTACATGATTTTTTTTAAATCCTCATGAAATAATAGTACATGTTGTAATATCTGAGTGCACATCCAAACAAATACCACCATACACAATCCTTACGTATACTAACACACGCACATACCTACAAGAAATTCACGAAGATAAGCTCTACGGAGCTACAGACGCCCTGTTTCTCATTGTGATATCTTAGTTGGAGAAAAACTTCAGACAGGACACAACGCTTCCACCATCCGCGCTATGCACGGTTCTAAGCTAAAGATCTAAACCTAAGCCAACCAAATTTAAATCTAGGAGCTAGATTATGACAATTTTTAGTCCTCCAAGCAAATAGCTCATGGGTTGCCTAGCCTGAACAAACAAAATATTGGATGGGCTCATATTTTTTTTATTGAGTATACTTGAGTGGATTATATATTTTTATCGGGACTTATAAAGCATATAAATTTAAACTAAATTTCTTCAAATTTTAATCAATCACTGTCTCCTTTTTTTATTTATTTGCTGGTTTTCTTCTTATTTTCTCTATTATTTTTCTTCCCTTTCTGCTTGGATTGGATCCACCTTCCACTATAGCCACGATAGTTGTGGTCTCCATACCTGATATCTCATAGTTTAACTATCATTGTTACATCATTAGCTCTATTTGGAATTGTTTATTAGCATGGAAAAAAATAGCGGGCTATAGCGGCGCTATAGCGGTGGGAGAAGCCTGCCGCTAAGCTATTGGTCTTTTTAACGCTATGCCGACTTTCGTCACTATTTGCCGCTATAGCGCCGCTATTTGCCGCTATTTACCGCTATTTGCCGCTATAGCGCCGCTAAACGATATGACGATTTTCTACGTATTAATTATCATTTGCTACTAATTTGTTATTTTGGACAGTTAAACTTTCATGAATCATGTTGTAATGTCATTTGGTATTTGGTAATGTTATCTAGAATTGTGGAATCTTAGAAACATATTTGTGTTCATCGATTTTCATATTCGTCCATGTTTTTTTTATCAAATACTAGAGTGCTTATTAGTCAACTTCTCATTGGAAAAACAGAAGTTGTTCTAACTTATGACTAGTTTCTCCAAACTGTGCATGTACCTCGATAACATAAAAACAGAGAAGCCCTATCGGGAGGTATTTTTTTTTATCATGGCCCCTTGGTTCTCGTCTCCCATTCACACTCGTGCCATCACTGAGCTCGCCTCCTCCTACCTCCTCCATCGCTCCACAAGCTCATTGCCACCTCTTCTATCGTCGATGCAAGCTTCGTGCGCCTTCTCCACCGATGACACCGGTTCCTCTTCTTTTACTATGCCTCCTTTTCCTGTCTCCTCCACCCGTTGGGTCCTCTGTCCTCCTTCGCCGCCGCGTGGGCTCCTCTTATATCTGCAGCACTGACAACTCCTCAGCGCTTAAATGGTCGAACAGTTGAGAACCATGTGCTACTCGACCCCATCGATGAGCTCATGCCTAAGGACAAGGACAGGGCGCGCAAGCTGCTTAGCTCCAAGCACATCTTCTTCCACAAGATGTGTGCCTACCACAATGGCGGCAGCTGAGGACAAGGCGGAGGACGGTGGGAAACACGCGACCGCTAATGGCTAATTTGGAAACTCCAATCCCTCTAGGATCCCGAACTTTTTCCAGGGTGGAAAATCCATGAGGATATCATTCTAGTTATTATCTTAGTTTTTAGTGGGGAGTTTTTCATCCATGGGTTTTGCTCCCTTTGCTTCCAAAAGGAACCTAAGTGGTGCAAGAGGACGCGGCCGCGGTGGTTGTGCTGATGGGTTGCTGGAACGGGAGAGGAAAGGGGCAGTGTAAAATAAGTCAGGCATGTCAAATACTTTTCCTTGGCTTTTCTAAAAAAAACCTACTGTGAGTAGTTGGTAAAAAAGTCAACTTAAGAAAAACTCCTTTAAAAATTAAGAGCATCCAGATAGGCCATTGTCTACCGATAGACTCCTCGTCTTTCCCTGTCAACTCGCTCAGGCTAAGGCATGATATACAACCAACAATGACTTGATCTCAACTAGCTTTGCAATGGTGGCGTACCTGCATGGTGGTATGTTTCATCATGCGCATATATTCCTCATAGATACATATAACAATTGAATATTCCACGATACGGATCCGAAGTCAAATAGATTCATTTTAGCATCCATATAAAAAAATAATAGGATATTCATATTCAAGTTGTAACGCATATGGAGTTCCCACATATAATGGATAACTAGACATTCATTTCCACAAGTAGACATATAAAACTGCACAGCTCTCCTGCACGTTGGAGGAAAAAGAAAAAAAAAGCAGGCATGAAAGGCAGGGTTCTATATAGTAGTGAAATAACATCATAGCTAATTGTTCTACATAGCAACTGTTAGTACTAGATCACAAGCACAGAGTAATCTTATCTTACACTGTTAAAGATGGGTCTACCAAAATACGGAGTACATACACAACTGGAGTATTTGACATATCAAAACAAGCATAATAGCTAATTGTTCTACATAGCAACATAATCAATTCCCTTCCGATTTATAACCTTGAATCGGCCCTTATTGGTTTATTGCCTAATCCGATTCCAGTGCAATGCTTTCGGTAATCACTTGCGAGTGTTTCCTTGTACAGTGCTGGGTTCTCATGGGACAGTAGCTCCTTGATGGGGCCATAGATCCTGGTTGAACCAGCATGGGTGGGATAGCTTCCAATTGACACTCTTGGTCCGACACTTGTGGCAAGAACTCTGTGCTCACAACTTTTGAATCTGTCGTTTGAGAGCATCTGGGCACATATGCAAAATGATATCAGTTCAGAAATGTGCATCACTAACTTTTACCAGAATCTTTTTTTAACTGTTAACAATAACACCTGTTGTATTGAGATGATGAGAAACAGGAATGAAAAGAAACAGACTCTACCAAGGGTATGGACTGTTAATTACCTGTAAGAGGTCACCGAGGTTTACGATGAATGCTCCAGGCATCGGTACAACATTGACCCACTCTTCATTATGCAGGACTTGCAGGCCATCAACCTCGTTCTGCAGAAGTATAGTTAGGAATCTCCCAATCCGAATGGGGAACCATCCCGATGGCAAGCTCAGGCTGGGGGCATGGCGGATAGTAGGTGGTAGTATACCATCTGGCCTTGGTTGCAGCCAATGTCTGACAAGTAGCTCTGATTAAGCCCAAGAGCCTCTGAGAGCAATCCAAACAAAGTTTCCTGTAAGCGCTTCAAATGTTTGCCATAGTCAAAAAACACGTCCCTGAAAATATAGTTAAGTATAGTTAACTTGATGCAAGTTAAGCATTGTATATTAAAAATTCAGATCTGCATAAATTAGTAATTCAAAATTCAGATCTTCATAAATTAGTCAGTATTGTCCTGTGAATAAGCAAAACTTGGATTCATATCTTGATGACATTCAGAAGCTGCTACAGCTCTGTCTTTAATGAGATCCGTGCTTAGTTTTCTGTATCATCTTTTTGGTGAGGCTAAGGGCTAAGGCATAGTATTCACTAAACCACGTCTCGCTCATTCAAAGCTGAAAAGAATTCAAAGTAACTAGATGATGTGGAAAATCAACAAGGTTTTGATACTTGTCGAGGTGTACTGGAATTCTTGCATGCATGAACCGCTTTACCTTTGACAAACCAACTTATTATGAATATATATTCATGCATATGCACGAACACTTTGACAAATTAAAACCGGTTAAAAGTAGAGAGTTTTCAGGGGGTGAAGAAAGCACTCACCGGCAGTTCTCCGGCAGCTCGGCAGGGTCCGGCGGGTTGGGGTCCATGTTGATGTAGAGGCTGTCACGCCAATTGGCCACCGGAGAGTCATAGAAGTCAAAATTGGTGTTGTACCACACACTCTTTCCCGGCTCGCGCGAGAAGAGCCGCGCTTTCTCGCTGCCCTCGCCGCCGTCGGCGTCGTGGAACGCCCTTGAGGCGCGTAGGGTCGCGGATGTCACCTCCTGCGGCACGCCGTGCCCCGTGACGAGGAACGCCCCCCACTCCGCCGCCTTGGTGGCGTCCAGTGCCCGGACCTCGGCCTGGCGGTCGTATGGAGCGCGGCTGAACCATCGGCAGCAGAGGACGACGGTGTAGACATGTTGCTGCCTGCTCCAATGGCTGGCAACCAGGCGATCGACGACAAGTCTATAAGCTGCCGCTCGTTGGGCACGGGCGCACGGCGTGGGATCGAGTGCTGGAGACGGGAGTGGAGTGGATGGCCAGAGCTATATTAGACGGTCTCCAACGAGAAGCTATATGCCATCTAAATCCAAAATGAATAGAAAGAGATCTAAAATTAGTCTCTAATAGAGTATATATATGAAAGATCTATTTGGGTTATCTAAGAGACACGACCTAAATATGGACATCATTCTTCCTGGAAACCTATTTGCAGAAATGATTATCTTTTAGTATGGTTGTTGGAGAAGATGTCGAATATGTATTGAACATTTTGTTTGTAGCATTACCCAAAGGATGAATATGTCTTATATTTTGGATGTTGTTGATGGAGATAGTCTTATATAGGACTGCTGCCAAAGCTCATGTGTTTCTCTGTTGTGATTCTTATCTCACGGCTCAACTCAGAGATCATCATGACCTTTTAAAGAGCCTAGCCCATAACAATCATGCTTAACAACTTTTTTGAAGGTTTTTTCTATAAATTTCTTCTGCTGGCATTTTTTACTTACTTTAATTGTGCATTGAGGAAAATAATTTTCTGGTGCTTTCGGAAAATAAATGAAATGCGCTATTCTCCACAGATAGCATTAAGCCCCAAGATTTACCGATGAGTTATCCCAACTGGAAATGGACAGCAAAGAGGTGCTGCACTTAGACAGATTCGCTGGTCTGAAACTTGGCTGAAACTGGCTGAAAAACACTGTTCCGGCTGAATTGTTGTGAGAGAAAAACAATGTTCCGGCTGAAAAAAAAGCCGAACAAACTATTTTTAAGACAAGCGAACAGGGCCAGAGGCTTCAATAAAGGAAGGTTCGTCTGTTAGCTGAGGACCTGTCGTTACAAATCCGGAAGCCCGACTGCAACTACACGCACATAGTACAATTATTGAACAAGTAGGCAGTAGCAATGAACAGTGAAGACTTTTGAAACATATATAGGCCGTTTTTTTTTTTGCTTATTGTGTTTTTAAAGGACTTGTTAACGGGAAGCAGGTCTGATAAATCAACAGAATAAACCATTCAGCTAACATGGTTTACAACTAGTCTACTTTCATGAGTTGTTTTGGCATATACTTTAGGGTCACCTTTCCTTTCATCATTGTAAAAAAGTATTGTCAACTTTGAGCCCCAAACGAGGAGAGTTTACACTAGTGACATACCTGTACTAGGAGCAAAATATTGGACAAAAGGTTCCAGCAGTAGCCTCCAAAACAAGGCCCCTATTTATCGGCCCCGTTCGGCTTACCCCATATCCGACTTGTTCAACTTCTTTTTTCAGTCGGAACAGTATTTCTCTCTCACAACAATTAAGCCAGAACAGTGTTTTCAGCCAGCCGAACGGAGCCATCATTTAAGGGCCCTATTTTCTAGGTTGGTCTTTAGCAGGAGCCTCAAAACAGGGTCATCAAATTCATTCTGATAGAGAAATGACACTTATGACCCACTTGTCGTCGTCTTTCCATCCTTTTCCCCTTATTGGTCATGCCAGTAGTTGGTGAGCCCGGCAGAGAGAGGCGGCCGAGGAATCACTTCGGTCGGGGAGGGCTTCCGAGCCGATCCGGGAAGGGCATGGCCAAGGGGCGGATGGGAGGGGTGCGACTGCCACACAGGGAGGCTACTGTATTAGGGAGGGACGCACGCCTGTCTTGTGCACTTGAGCGAATGGGCGTGGGAGGGGCGCGACCGCCGCATTGGGAAGGGGTGTGCGGCCAGTGTGCCCACTTGAGCGGACGAGTATGACCATCGTGCCAACGAGGGGCTCCGCACTTTGGAGGCCACTGCACCTAGGAGTCGTCGGGAGCCAGGGGAGTTACGACGGCGCGCAGGGAGTCGTAGGGAGAAGACGCGATAGCTTGCGGGAAGAAGTCACGTGCGCAGGAGAAAAACAGACCAAAACCATTGTTTCTAGGTTTGTCCTAGAGCCCAAGGAATGAGGGCCGGACGGGGGATTTGGGTGCCCACCCAAATTTGAGGGCTCTATTAGGGGGCCCTACACCCATATTTATTATAGAGGCTCAAGTAGGGGCCCTGCGAGAGTTGCTCTTAATCCAATGCCTCTAATCAGTGTAATAAATGGCTATGGACATTTAGCGTTGGGGTTCTACTGAGACTAAGGTCTGGCTATAGTGGGCTAAAAGCACAAATAACAATGTAATGCCTAAAATGGCTATAGCTGGCTATAGGGGCACCTATGGCTATGTCAGGTGTTTTGTCACCCGACGAGTGAATTTATACGTATGTCGCGCTGCTCTAGGAAAACGATGGTAGCATCCAAAGACATAAAGAATTATACTAGGTTCAGCCCAGGAGCCCAACATCTAGTCTCAGAGATAGTTCGAGTGCTGTGTTCCTCGGTTGAATGCTTTGAAGTTCTTACAATGGGGATGCAAGATGGGAGAAAGAGGTAGGAGAGTGGAGAGGGACTGCCCGAATGAAGTCTCGAGAGCCCATCCCCTTGAAAGGGTGCCCTGGCTGCCCTTATGTCGAGTCTGGGGCCAGGTTACATACAGAGAGATAGGTTCTCTCGACCGAGTGGTCATGAGCCTAAGGGAGGTGAAACTAGCTGTCTTGGCTTGCAAGAAAGTTGTCTTGTCTTGGCGTTAGCGCACGTCCAGGCAGTGGCTATCGTGATGGCCCTATCTTGTGCCCACGTCACAGCATGGTGTGGCATGAGGCTACAGTACCAAGTCGTGATGGCCCTATTGGCACGGTGTTGGTTTGCCAGCTGTCCTGTGCGTTGTGAGCTCGTTGTGGCCTTCATCATCGCCTCCTGTCCTTCTAGTGGCATCAGTACGGGAATAGGTAGCTACTCCCACGTCGTTGGCTATCTTGCTGGTGGTGAAGCCGATGACCATGATCCTGAGCCTCGGTGTCAGTGGCCCTTGTTGGCTTGATCGGCCTTGAAAGTCAAAGCTATAGTCGTGAGCCCCATCCCATAGTGGGTGGGGCCGTACGCCTGTCTCGTCGTGCCATATTTGGATGGTGGGTCACCGTACCGGTTATCACCGCATGACAGGTGCTGTCTTATCTGCACAGCATAGCGTAGGGATGGCGTCTATCTAGTCTAAGGGGGTAGCTATCCCCTCAGTCCTAGTGGAGTGAGTGGGGCATGCCTAGCCTTGTCAGAGCAGGTGTACTCGATGGAGCTCAACCTCTCCCCATTCCTTCTGGGGTCAGGATGGAGCAGAGGTTGTGTGGCGCCGCGTTGCATGTAGTGAAAGGAGATGGGAGAGGACATGGTCAACCCCTTGCCTTGGTGCTTGGCCTAGGTCTATGTGGCTTAGATGGGCCACGATTATTGGGCTTGCGTTTGCTTGGCCATCGTGGGCTACCCAAGTGGCTAACTAATTGGTGTCTTGAGATACTCGAGGTGTCATAACCTCAACAACAGCCCCTGAGTATCTTTGCGATCAGCGAAGTCATCATGGAGACAATGATATCTACATGTGTCTAGCGTGGGTTCAAGGTCATGGTTTGTTTGAGCTCGAGGCTCGACCCCTTGCAGGCTAGAGCATCCAATGCGGTAGGTGGCTATTATATCCCAGTCTTGTCAAGCCACCTTGATGGTCCGGTACATGACTACTCTGCTAAGCCTGGCCGTGTTAGGATGCTGCGTGCTGGGGTACGCTATCTAGATAGAGCCGAGTGGTCTTATTGACGCTGTACTAGCTCTGTCTTTTAGAGGATCTCGATTTTCCTAACCTCACGCGGGCTCGTAACATCGGCTATGACCTCCCGTGGTTTGCCACTGTGGCGTGGGGGTCTTCAGGCCGCATAGTTAGCCCTTGGGTCTACAAATAAGGGTCTTCATTCTGCTTGAACTACTCATGACCATGCCTTTTGAACTATTCTTAGGTCCTTAGAGAGGTTAAGTTCGAGAGGAGTGTTTCTTAATGGACTAGGGGGGTTTGAGAATGTGACCTGCTAGGGGTCGACTACATTGGCCAGAGGCCATCGTCACCTTCATCTAGCAGCTGGTGCTAGAAGGATATTTGCAAGCAGGAGCAAATGAGATGGCATGGAGGTTGGCTCTGAAAACCGCATGACCGTGGTTTTACCTGTGCCTAGGTGGCTTGGGCGCCCGTGGTGGCCATCGGCTGGGGGTGGCTCTATCCTCTTGCTGAGATCCATTGGCATGTGAGGGTGTAACTTGGTTTTCGCAAAAGACCATGTGTCTGAAAGGTCCTAATATGGCTAGAGGAGGGTGAATAGCCTATTTAAAAATCTACAAATCAACTAGAGCAATTTGATTAGTATGACAAATAGCGTAATGTAAACTTGCTCTAGCTCTACAAGGGTTGCAAGCCACCTATCCAACAATTCTAGTTGCAATGAATACTTAGGCACACAAACTTGCTATGTAATTACTCACTAAGAGCTCTCAATCTTGCTACTCTAAAGAGCTCAACTAGATGAATGTAAATAATAAAGCAAGCTCTCAATTCTAATTACACTAAAGAGCTTGTATCAACTAGTTTGCAAGAATGTAAATGAGTGAGTAGAGTGATTATACCGACGTGTAGGGGATGAACCAATCACAAGATAAATATATAGCCAATCACCGGGAGAATGCCAAAGAAGAGAGACAATCGATTTTCTCCCGAGGTTCACGTGCTTGCCAACACGCTACGTCCCCATTGTATGTCGACCAACACTTGGTGGTTTAGCAGGCTAAGAGGTGTTTCACAAACCTCATCCACACGATTGGACACCGCAAGAACCAACCCACAAGTGAGGTAACTCAATGACAAGCAATTTACTAGAGTTACCTTTCGGTGCACCGCCGGGGAAGTACAACTCCCCTCATAATCACTGGAGACGGCCACAAACAATCACCAACTCATGCCGATCCTCCACCGCTGCTCCAACTGTCTAGGTGGTGGCAACCACCAAGAGTAACAAGCGAAATCCGCAGCGCAACACGAATACCAAGTGCCTCTAGATGCAATCACTCAAGCAATGCACTTGGATTCTCTCCCAATCTCACAAAGATGATGAATCAATGATGGAGATGAGTGGGAGGACTTTGGCTAAGCTCACAAGGTTGCTATGTCAATGAAAATGTGCAAGAGTGCACCCTTGAGCCGGCCATGGGGCTATAAATAGAGCCCCAATCAAATAGAGCCGTTATACCCCTTCATTGGGCAAAACGCGCTCCGACCGGATGCTCCGGTCATACTGACCGGATGCTGGCCCTCAGCGTCCGATCGCCCGATGGATGCCACGCATCACCAGCTTCAAATGATGTTTGTTAGATTTCAATGGCTACGAAGCTGACCGGACGCTCTAGTAAAACTGACCGGATGCTGAAGCCCCAGCGTCCGGTCGTTTCTAGTAAGCTCCCCGAGGCATATTTTTTCGACCGGACGCGTCCGGTCCACCTTGACCGGACACAAACCAGCGTCCGGTGCAATACCCTCGGTACTGTGCAGACCCGTCAGTTTGACTGAACGCAGAAACCAGCGTCCGATGCTTTTAGACCCAGCGTCCGGTCAGTTGACCGACGCCAACGTCTTTGCGATCAACTTGTTTTCACTTCTAACTTCTTCACCCTTGATCCAATGTGCCAACCACAAGAATTTGCATCCGGCGCTCAACCCTACAAACACCACCTCCTTTGTAGATGTGCCAACACCACCAAGTGTATCACCTTGTGCACAAGTGTTAGCATATTTTCACAAACATTTTCAAGGGTGTTAGCACTCCACTAGATCCTAAATGCATATGCAATGAGTTAGAGCATCTAGTGGCACTTTGATAACCGCATTCCGATACTGAGTTTCACTCCTCTTAATAGTACGGCTATCTATCCTAAATGTGATCACACTCACTAAGTGTCTTGATCACTAAAACAAAATGGCTCCTACATTTTATACCTTTGCCTTGAGCCTTTTGTTTTTCTCTTTCTTCTTTTCATTGACCATCACCATGCCATCACCTATTGTCATGATCTTCACCATTGCTTCATCACTTGGAGTAGTGCTACCTATCTCATAATCATCTTGATAAACTAGGTTAGCACTTAGGGTTTCATCAATTAACCAAAACCAAACTAGAGCTTTCAGTGTCCCACCTAGACATCGTGTGGTGGATTAGATAGGTCAAGAGCTACCATGCTTCAACGTGTCATTATGGTGACGATGCAGTGAGGTGTTTGCGCGCTAGAGGCCTGACCGACCCATCTCCTTTTCCCCACATGTTTCGTTCTAGGAGTCATGATGCTACAAGGAGGCGTTCAAGGTGTTCATGTCTACCTTGTCCTATCATGCTTGCAGCAAGGACTCCTAGTGATGCCAACCTTGTGGTAGCATCGAGCTTCTTGTTGCTCGTACGTGGGTTGGTTGCGCTCGCTTTGTGATCTTTGAGTGTGAACAAACATGGGGTTTTTTTCGTTGGGAATTGTGATTTACTCCAAGTCATGATGAACCCTCGAGCCATTGGGTTGGGGTCGAGTGTGTCATCTTGAGGTCATGACCATCGAGGGCGTCATTGATCTTTCACTGTGTGGGACAGAGGCTGGTCGACTCTTGACCTTGGCTCGAATGTCCTTTTCCTTGATTGCATCTTTCCCATTTGTTGCTGGGTTACGGCCGTGTTCCTAGGTGGCATCATGGTCGTGGTATGCATCTCGTGACCAGGGGGCGTGCAGGGCTGAAAGCAGCCCCTGATCATGTGTGTTCGGGTCGTGGTTACATTTTTATAGTATTCGGCATTCCTTCCCGAGGAAGGCACAATTGCGAATCCTTAGCCGTTTGCCCAATTCGACATTCTCTTGGAGGGGTCGTAGGCTAGGGTGGAGCTAGTCGAGTCTTGGCCTCATCCTTCAGTGAGGTCATGGGGACCTATCCCCATTCTTCCCTGGTGTCCTTGTCGACCCTGATAGGTCATGATGCCTTGTTATAGGCAGGTTCAATTTTGCCCCATGTGGGGTGAGACTGTCCACCATAACCTCGTTAGTCGGAGGGGTGCGTCTCATCGAGGTCAATAGGTAATTTGAGTGGGACCCAATATCCTCCAACAATTGATGTGAAGTTCTACTATGCCTCATCGAGAGACGTCCCATAAATCATCGAATATCAAACCTGTTGGTCCCCAACCGCCTCCGTAGTGGCCAGAGGGCAAGATGCCTCCCCCTAGAAGGGGTCAACCTGAGCGACTTTGAAGCCAATGGCTTGAACATAGGGGGTGATGGTCAAGAGTTTTCTGCACCACTGATAAGAGCCACTCAGGGGCACATCTCCTCCCTACCACTATCTCTTTAGTGGCCTCGAGCCCTTCTAAGAGCTGGCCAAAAAGTAGGTTTCCTAGGTGCGACGCGTGTTTGCGGACGCGACAGGTCGCTCCACACATGGACCTAGGGGCCTTTTGGCCTCCCTAGTCACGATGTGACTTAACGACGCCTACTCACAGTGTGTTTTGAGAAAATTTACGAAAAGTGGAAAGGTGCAGGTCTTACTTTCATTTCACCGATCGTCTGCGTAGTAGCCGCCCTTCCTTCCGCCTTGCCATGGCTCCTCCTGTCTGAGATTTTTTCTAAAACTATTTGTTCAAGTGCTTACATCATAAAGAAGGCATGTGTGCATCTACGCAATGAGGTTAAGGGTAGAATCTGCGTAGCTGCTTGTTGACGGTAGTTAACACTCATCATAAACCATTAATATAACTTGTATAAATACATGAAAATGATCACCAACATAGATTTAGGGGTTTAAACTAATATATTCTACAATTTTGGGTGAATATGTGTTTTTAGGAGGATTTATTCAGGAAATAGGTAAGGTGGACCCAATCATCAGAGCAAATCATGATTATCCGTGATGAACTGACTTGGAAGATTCTAGAATCACCGTAGAAGACAATCCACCGTGACCCAACCTGAGAGGACTCTGGGTGGTGCTGGCTAGCCCCACCTAGTTGGCCGATCGGCCCATAGGGCCCACTGTGTCAGCCTCAGCTTCAAATGTCGATTCTCCATCGGCTCCAAGGTTCAAGCTACGCCATTGCTCAAGGTCAGGTTCGTATCAAGGGCTTAGATTTGACGTTGCCATGGATTCATGGGCCCATAGGACTCATGGTGCCCCCTAAAAGGCCCCATATACCTCCTCCTATAGGGCATCCTCCATCAGAGAGATCATCCTACAAGGCTCCCTACTTGGATTCCCGACTTTGTCAAGAGTTTGGCTTGGTAAAGCCTCTTGTATCCTTTATTATTCATACATTTGCTATGACATTGTTCTTCATATTATTCATGTTCTTATTTATTATGTTCATGGTTTGCTTTGATTATATGCTTAGTAGAATCAATATGTTTATGCATAAGATCACAAAGCGCTTGCTCTTATGTTTGAACGGGGTGAGTGGTTGACATGTGTAAGCGTGGTGCTTATACATTGTTTACCTGTGGATGCACCCTACATTCCGAAACCATGTGGTAAATCGCGAGTGTGACAAGCCTCAGTTGAGTCCTTTGTAGTTCACCTCCCATTTGTAGGTCAAGTAGGACCTAGTTGCTATGGAACTCAAGCTCTGTTCTTGATCTTTCTAAGTAATTATTGGTATTTCTTAACGCAAATAGAAATAATTCGCTAAGCGCACGAAATTACTATTGTAGCACTTCACCCAGAAATATTCAGGGTATCAGTATTTTCCATAGGGAATGGAGGTATTCCTCTAGCTAGTTCAGTCTAAGGACAACACAAGAATAGAGTTAGCAGAGGTTGAGATGGATTCCTTTGGTTTTAGGGTCTAAGGATAGATAAACTCTACTATTACTCGCTTACTTCGGGCATTGGATCGCACCTGGTCTACCAAGTGATGCCAGCCTATACCTTGTACTGGACATGGAGGATTATGAGGGACGGATAGGGCTATCACCACCTATAGCCTACCCCCTCAATCGTGGAGTACGAGGCAAACGAAGATAGCCTCTAGCCTAAACACTATATCTATGCTATTGACTACTACTCTAGTGTCATACAGGGTGATCCATCTTTATCGGAAGCCCTCTACGAGAGTAACTGCCATGGGGACGGACAACGAACCCGCAAACAAGTAAGAGTAAAGTTTAACTAACCAAAGACTTTATAACCAAAAGAACCATGAACACTCACATAGCGGGAGAACCCGACAAAGTATAGTGCAGGTGTTCATTGAGGTACAAGGCGGGGAGACACCAACAAGTCCGGCACTTCTCTGAACTCTCCCTCGCATCTCTCTCTACTACACAAGTCTAGAAAGCTATGGCCTAAGCCTTGGAATGGTTCTCTTGGTATTGCTCTTTGTCCTTGAGGTGTTATCCAATGAGGAGGGGGGAGTCCTCCTTTTATAGGTGGAGAGGAGTGGGTTGATCCTTGGAATATTTCATGATCCCCTCATTAATGCACCAAACTAATGTATAGGTTCATTGCACCTAGACAAAACCACCACACCGACATTGGGCAAGGCAGTAAGCATCAATTGACCAAATTCTAGGCCAAACAGGGCTGGTTGGTGTGCGACCGCACCCCTAGCCTAGTCCAAATCAGCCCATCTTCATTGGGCTGCCTCTTGTGATCTTCTAGACTTGGCCCATAGTGGTTTTGCATAGGGTTGAGTTGGTTTGGTTTGATTTTGGGCTTGTTCTCCACTTCTTTTGGGCCCTGATTTGCTTGGTTGTGGGCCTCCTTCCCATTGGCTCTTGTCGGGTATTTGTATTGTTGTATTTCTTGTATACTTTAGGTATATTTCTTATGTAATCCCGACATGTCCTCCTACAAATGATCAAACACCAAAACTTGTTGAAAGTGTTAATTCTAAAGCCCTATTTCTAGGTTTGGTGTCTGCATGGTAGGATTTTATGCAAGTGTTAGTGGTTAAAAGTGTGAGTTAAGGACCACTAACAAACTCCCCCACACTTAGCCTTTTGCTCATCCTCGAGCAAAGTTAGAGATAAAAGTAATCATGAGTATAACATCCTAAGATATATGGCTTACATAAAAGTTATTCCAAC
Organism: Miscanthus floridulus; assembly: GCF_019320115.1. NCBI lineage: Eukaryota > Viridiplantae > Streptophyta > Magnoliopsida > Poales > Poaceae > Miscanthus > Miscanthus floridulus. The sequence continues at coordinate 10,625 of NW_027096846.1, read as the reverse complement.
ACATTCTTTACACAAGTGGGATTTGTGGCATTAGCTAACATGTTTCCTTGGTTTGTTGAAAAGTGGAATAGTTCAGCTTCCTAATTTTACATCTTAGCAACTTGGAGTTTTGAAAGTTTTTTTCTCAAGCAAAAGCATAGTTCACTTTATACTCCTCAAATTGCACTCTCAAATTACTCAGTGGTGTATAAATCCTTACCAAGGCATACCAATGTTTTGCCTTCTTTTGTTTTCTCCTACTTCTAAAAAGGTTTATGTGGAGCTTTAGGTAGGGATACAAAAATAGCATACTTGTATTGCATATGTTGTAAAGTCAAATAAAGGATCCAAGGAGAGATGTGCCATACTCTTAGATCAAGATGTGCATGTGTGTGGAAAAAGGTGAACTAAAACTATACTCCTTTTGTAGATATGATCTTTCTCTATAACTTATTGTTTTGAAACATGGCTATCTTTCTCTTTTTTTTTCAATACATGAGCCTTCATGTGCTCATCATTTTTTATAATTGGACCTTCATGTGTCCATATTTTTTTCTTTTAAGCTTTTTCCATACCCATGTCTCTTCTTGTAAACCACCTATTTAGAGAGGGATCATTATCTTTTTAGACATGGAGTATTTGCCTAACAAACATTTTTTGTCTACTCCTAGTATAGGAGCAGAATTTTTGGTGGATGGAAGCATGTGTTTACGTACTCCTAGTGTAGGAGCAACATGTATATGTGGGTGTACGTGATCTTGATCTTAGGGAGCATGATAAATCTCTCAATAAGGATCAACAAGACTTGATCAAACTCAACACAATAACAAGCAGCGTATGTGGAAGGCTTTAAACTTGCTAGATGTTATATTGGGCTTTGGTAGGAATTGCTCACCATATGAGGAGTATGTGACACTATGGTTTTATAAAATTTTATCAAAACAAATTCTCCAAGTACTTTGAATAGGAACGGTAGGATTTCTAAGTCAGAGCTATATCACACCTCATAACAACTTAGTCAACATGATTGTCCTATTAGAATATTTTCCCACAAGCATAAGTGTATGTACATGGCACAAACTTCATGCAAGCTTCTATCTTAAAGATGTTATGAACATGTCACTTTTGGAATTTTGAACGAAGTGTGGTTTATAAATTTGCATGGAGGTGGAGCGACATTTATTTTGCATTTTTAATTTGTTAAATATTAAATTTTAGAACTTTTAGGAGAGTTGAGGGTATTGTTGCACAAACCGTTGTTGTAGAGGAAGGAGTTTAAAGGATTTAGATGTGGTTTGGCTAAACCAAAGGTTTAGCCAATCTTCTTTGAAACTATCTGTCTCGTCCTTCTACATGATGGATCATCTGATGTTTGTGCAACGTGTTGGTGGGAGATCTCGAATGTGTCATGCTTGAGAGATCTCCCCCACACTTATTCTTGTATCTGATTTATTTAACAAGAAAGAGGAAAAGCAAAAAAGCAGGGACTCTACCAGCATGAACACGGGGGAGCCTACATTTTATTATTATATTATTTATTTGTTTTATTTTTATTTTTATTATATATATATATTTAATTTATTATTATTATGTTTTTTAAGTGTTCACCCAACTTTTTATCTTTTAGTACAACTCAAACAAGGCTAAAGGTAAGGTTTGTAATATAAACATAGCCTTGATTCATCTCCATAATAGATTACTTTCTTTGTTTATGAAAATAATAACTCAAGTTCATTTATCAAATTTCAACACCATGTTAAATTTTGATTAAGGAAGGCTATTTTAACCTAAGCACCATGCTTAATTTAAAAGAGCCTATGGATGTACTATATGTGAATACACCCAAACCATAGCATATGACATAAACAAGGGAAGCATGAGTTTGTATGAGCAAGTTATTTTCTTATGGAGACAAATATGAGTAAAGGAGTTGGTGAACAATGAGTGACCTTTGCATACCTAAGCATACTTATCGGCAGCATATGTGGATGGAGCTTCGAAGTATGCTGCAATGGTTACATGATTGCATATGGTCTAGCTTAGCGCGAAGCCACAAGGCTAGGCCACACACAACTAGTGTATATGGACCATGGGCCTTAGTGGTAGCAAAGGTCTAGAAGAGGAGAATCCTCCTTCTCTCTCTTCTTCTTTTTTTGTCATATATTTTTTTCTTTTTCTTTTAGCAAGGCAGAGCATACATTACTATCTCTCATTTTTTTACCAAGATGGCCTTTGGTGTGGATGGAACTTTGTAGTGAGATTTTCACCACCCTCCCCCACACTTGGAATTTTGTGTAAAAGTCAAGTGTGCAATGTCGGGGGTCTCCCTTTAGGTGTGTTCCATCACCAAAGATCATCTGAGTGTATATTTGATGCAGCTCCTATGTTCTCGAGCATCGTATGTCCCTTGTTCTTCTTGTTCTTAACCTAAAAGGGTTAGCAACCAAGAATACCTAAAGGTGCATACTAACTTGAAAACATGTTCTTGCTTTTATTGATAAGAAAATTTTCCTTTTTTATAATAATTTATATATTATATATTTTTTATGATAATCTAGGGGTATCTCCCTATAGTGCTTTATTTATGGTCATAAGCTTGACCTTGGCAACTCATCCTGCAGCTATCAGCAATGGTGTAGTTCCCTAGCTTCACCACCAAACATTTAGCATTAGTATTCAAGCTGCAAGGTTAGTATCATAATGCAACTACGAGATTTGCAATACTTGTGATAAACAAAAGCATCCACAACCATCCTCTTGAAAAGTTTTAAAACAAGAATTGAGAGATGGTTGGGATCCTCATAGTTGCACGCGGTACTAAACATGATGTCCATAACACAAAAGTTTTCTTTCTTGAAGGATACATTGTGTACGATCAACAGTTGAATCTCGACCATTGAGAACAATGTTTAGATGGCCAAAGGGACATGGCTTGGGTTCGAGTGAGTGTTGGTATTTATTAACTTGTCACTTGTTTAAGTAGTCACCTAGTAATTGTTGACATTTTTTAGCATCACCTTTACTAAATTGTCATCCCTGACGATGGTGCTAGAAATGCTTATTCGTACTACCTAGTGCCACCTCTAGAATGACACTAAGAAGTACTTTAGTATTTCATGTGACTAGATAGAATATATATAATTGAAAGGACAAGGATTTGCAAGCGCACAGATAATTATACCATTGTAGCACTTCACCCGGAAGTATTCTAGGTATTGTTATTTATATTTTTACCATAGGGAAGGACGGGTAGTAGGAATATATTGATAACTTATACACATGATGAAGAAATAAACCATAACCAAACTTATACTCACAACAGGGGCAAGTCAAGAGATAAATGTATATGAATGGCAAGTAATAACTAATCATTGATCACTCAGAGTACTCCTTTCTATGGCATTAGCATGGCTAAGTAGAATATTAGAGGAATAATTCCTAAGTCATTCTTAATTACAAGTCTAAGCGTACGTTGATTAGTGCAATTACACTTAGTAATCATGGTTAAGATCAACTTCATATCTACACATAAGGGATATTACTAAGGAAGATTAAGAACAGAGCTTGTCTTCCTTCGTAACTAGATCCTACTTGTCCTATATTCGGGGAGTGGACTATAAAGGACTCAACGGGTGTGTCATATCCACGATCTCCCACATGGCCTAGAATATAGGGTGTATCCGCAGGTAAACAATGTATGAGCACCACGCTTACACAATGTCGACCACTCACCCCTAGGATCCAAAGAATGAGCGCTATACGAACTTATGCATGAACATGATGATAATCTAACTATACTAAGCATATAATCAAAGTAGACGATGAACATGATAACTAAGAACTTGATTAATATGAAGAACAATGTCATAATAACTGTAGCAAACATATAAAAGTAATGAGAGGTACAAAATAGATGGGGTACAAATGCTATACTAAGCCACACTCTTGACACAATCAGGAATCCAAGTGAAGGTTGCCTCCCTCTAGACCTAGCCTAGCCTAGCTATGCCCTAGAATATGGTGGAGCTCTAAGGATGATTAGGGTTTCTATCTTCTCAAATGACTTGATCAGGGTTTGATGCCTTAGGGGGGTGGCAGGGGCTGGTATATATAGGCCAGAGCAGTCAATCCTGAGCCCTCGGATCAAATCAACTTGAATGGATGGCGCAGATGCAACTTAGGAGGTGGTGGAGAACCGACATTTGAAGGAGGATCTGACTAGGTGGGGCCCATAGGCCGACTGGCCCCACCTAGCAGCCACCTACTCTCCGCTTCGATGGGTTGCTTCCTAGAGTCTTCTAGGAACCTTCTAGAGTTGTTTTTGCTATGAATAAGCCCAAGTAATTCTAACATCTAGGCACACCTTGAAGGTTTTCTGGATAAACCTTGCAGAAAATACAAATTTACCAAAACTCATGGAATTTGTTAGTTTAAACCCCTAAACCTTTATTGGTGATTACTTTTATACCCTTATACATGTTATATTGATGGTTTATAATGTTTGTTAACAACCATCAACAAACTCTCCCTAAGCTTAACCTTTGCTCATCCCTGAGCAATGCTAAATTCAACAAAAGGATCAGGAGTTGCATCAATGCTTTCACTCCTCAAAAGTACACATGTGTTCAAACAAGAATTTTCTTCTGAATTAGAATAAACTGATTCAACTTTCAAACTTACCCATATTACCTTCAACCATGGGGCTTCTTAGCCTTCACTTGGGTCTTGAGCATTTGAAAGATAGAATGATCAAGTCAAGCACAATGTCTCAAGTTCTTTGCTCAACCATTATTTCAGTGTTTTTATAGATTTTCAAAATAAAACTCAGAGCTTCCATTGTATGACACTCTCAAACTCTCAGTGTATGTGGTATTTGTGGATCCTCACCAAGGCAATAACGATATTATGCCTTTCTCTTCCTACAACTAAGGCTTATGTGGAGCTTTATAGGAGTGGAAAAAAGCATGAAAGAGCATACTTGCAATACATATATTGTAAAGTCAAACCTTGGATCCAAAGTGAGTGGAGTCATATAATCAAATCAAGATGTTCATGTGTGTGGATATATGGTGGCTAACCTAATTCTACTTTGCTTCTTGAAAACATATCTCTCTTTTGGAAGTTAGAAACAACTTTGCAAGAAAACATGGGCTATCATATTCATCTTTCTCTTTCCTTTTTTAGGTAGGCATCTAAGTACCCATTATTTTAGATATCTCAGAAACTTGTCCATTTTTTTCAACTCCTTTTTTATGAATAACTTTTGCATAGCCCAATGCTTCTTTTTTGCAACAAAACTTTTGAGAGATAGCAACAAGAACTTGGAGCATTTATTTGGTGGATGGAAAACCTATCAAGAGTATTTTTGGTGTTTACTCCCAGTGTAAGACTAGTGCCTATGTGGGTGGTGTGTATGTGATCTTGATTTTAAGAGCAAGACAAACCTCTCATAAGGGTCAACAAAGCATGACTAAACTCAATGCAAAACAAGCATCATATAAGTGAAAGTTCTCCAAGCATATATGGTTCTAGCAGGAATTCAAGCTTTGTCATACAAGAACTCATCATGAAGCATTTTTTATGTTTTTGAAAAGATAAATCTCCAGAACTTTAGTATCACTTGGAATAAGATAAACAACAGCTCAGACCTTCTCATATCATACCCATCAATTACCTAGACTTAGATTAAGCATATGGTACCCACGAGTTTCAAGTTCATAGTAAATTCTTATATCAGACCAGTCTTATCCAAAACTTAGGAGAATTCAAGGCTAAAAACTAGGTACTTGAAAGGAATTATAATAGAGCAACTATTCATCATTTTCATTGCAAGAGATTATCCTTAGAGTCCATTTTATTTAGCTCTTAAAAATCAAATTTAAAGAAAACTAAGCACACCTTTTATTTTGTTTTCTCACTTTTAAGATCACACCTTATTACTAATATATATAAATGGCCAAGATATATTTTTATTTTGTTTTAGTTTATTATGCATCTTTTTTAGTAACTATATAGCAAACTTAGAAATAGTAAAACAGAAGGGAAAGTAATACTTATCTAGATACATGCGGGACGCTCCTCCCCCAAGCTGGATGTTGAGCTGGATGTTGTCAGTGGTTGAACATTGAAGTTGAGTGATCCTTCTTAGAGCAAATTTGCTTATGGATGTCTCCCTCATTATGAGATGAAGACAACTAAATGAACTTGCTTTTGATCATGTGTGCATCATCCTACAAAATACCAACAAGAACACCAAAAGTCGTGGAATGGATTAGGATAAAAGGTTAGTGGTCAGCCGTCCTAAGATTAGTCATTCTTGAGGTTTAGAAATATTTTTAAATTGGTAGGATTTTAGAAGGACGTCTGTCTAGTATTTTTTGGATTTTCTTATTTTGGTATGCAAAAAAGGAAGTATGTATGCATGGTATTTTTATCTATTTTTATGCCACCACTATGAATGTTGTTGCGGGTTTTTACACTCCAAGGATTCATTCACATGGGGCTTAGGATTTTAATGATTCAATAATACAATTTTTATTTTATTTTCTAAATGCTAAATTGATGTAGAAAAGTAAATAGGCTAAAGTAAAAATAACTCATGCAATGAGGAAAAGTAAATATGGATAACTACGGATGTTACCTCTCGGCGAGGGTTTAGAATTTTAAGTCCTCCGAACAGGACTTTCTCCACTCTTGTTTATTCCTTGGGTGCATCTATCGGTCTTGGAGATGGAGATCTTGATGGTTGCACCTCTTGTGATGGTGATTTTGATGATACCACCTTTTCCTTCTACACCTGCTTGGTCTGTGGACTTGACTTTGGCAAAGTAGGTTTATCTTTCATAATTTTTTTAGGTTCTTCATCTTCCTCTGATTGATTCTTGGGGAGTTGATTCCTCTGGCATTGGGATGATCAATGTTTCCTCCTAGAGCGGGACTTCTTCAGCTGTTCATAAGTGGTATAACTATTGAAATAACAACGTACCTTTTCTCTAGGGAATTGGAAGTGGACTTGTCTAGATCCAACATAGATGATTGTGCTTGTGGTGTTGAGGAATGGCCTTCCAAGGATGATGGGCGTGGCATCATCTTCTTCTCCCATGTCTAGAACTATGAAGTAGGCAAGAGCATATTGATCATGTATTCTTACTATGACATCTTTGGCTATTCCCTCCAGAAATCAGATTGATTGATCCGCCATCTGTAATTGCATATATGTAGGGAACAAAGGTTCATCACCAAATAAGTATTCATATATTGCCTTGGATATTATGTTGACACCCGATCCAATATCACAGAAGGTCTTATGGAATATTCTTTGTCCAATGGTACACTCGACTGTGGGCACACCAGAGTCATCCTTCTTGGTAAGGTATGGTGAAGCGAGGAGGTGGTCATACTCTAATCGGAGTGTGTTGATCATGTTGACTGACTCTTCTGGTGACTGCCTGGCTTTGTTCTTCCTTCTTCTCCTATTGTTTTTCTTCTTGTTCACTATTGTCTCTTTGGGTAGGTACAACGTCTATGGATGCCTAGGAGATTGTAGGATACGAATCTTGAAAGAAAACTTCTCCTTTTTATCCTTGATCATGAAGCAGATCTTAGCACTGGTCACGTAGATGATGGCTTTTGCGGTGCTCAAGAAAGGTCAGCCCAAGATAATGGGTGCCCTTACATCTCCACCTATTTCTAAAACCACATAGTCTATAGGAACATATGATTGTCCCACTTGAACAATGCCATCTTCAAGATCTCCCTTGGTGTAGCAGAGTGACTGATCTGCAAGCTGCAAATACATATTTGTGTACAACAAAGTATCTCCATTAATTTGATCATAAATTACCTTAGGCATAATGTTGACACTTGCTTTGAAGTCACAGACAGCTTCTTGGAAAATGTGAGGTACAATGGCGATGGAAATGATAGGTCTCCCTAGATCGCTCTTCTTTTTTAGGCAAGGAATAATCTATCCACATTCCCATTGATGGTTGTATATAGTAGTATGCTGCATTATGAATATGGACAAGATTTGTAGTTTCTAGATCTTCCGGTTGCCCTAGAATCTTACCTTTGTTGGTCGGAGGAACAGCAACCGCTAGCTGAGCTATTTGTGATTCTATCATCTTATTGAAGCTATGCTGGTTCTTAATGGCAGAGGAGAAGCTATCCATTCTATTATTTATGTTTCCTAAGATCTTATCATTGGAAGCTAGTTTTCTAGATAAGCCCTCCATAATTTTAGCTTGGCTAGAAATCAATTCTCTCAAGGGTGATTGATTATTGAAATTATTGTAATTATTACCTTGATAGTTACCTTAGTAGTTTAGCCTTTGTTGCCGATTCCATCCTTCATTCTATTGAGGACAAAAGTAGTTGTTGTTGACGAAGTTTACATCCTCATGTATTTTAGGGCAGTTGCTCCCTGAATGCCTAGTGTTTCCACACTCTTCACATGTCATGCGGGAATTATGAATGTGTATGACTTCTTGCTTCTCATTAGCTCAATCTTCGAGCTTCTTCAAGAGCAGGTCCATCTTGGCAGACAGCATGTCTACCTCCTTGAGTTGATGCATTCCTCCACCTCTCTTGTGGGTCTAAAGACGTTCTTCATTCCAACCTTGGTTGGAGGCCATCTTCTCTATGAGAGCTGTTGCACTTGAGACTGTGAGTGACCGAAAAGCACCTCTAGTAGCAGCATCCATGTTCTCACAGGTACTGTTGGTCAACCCATGGTAGAAAGTCTACATGAGTAGCCAATTCTCCATCCCATGATGAGGATATTCTAATATATAATCTTGAAAGCATTCCTATGCCTTAGGGATAGACTCATCTTGTTGCTGTTGAAAGCTTGAAATTTTCCCATGCAGAGCATTAGTCTTGCCTGTGGGAAAGAACTTGGCTAGGAAGGCAGTGGAGCAATTATCCCATATAGTGTTTCTATCTTTGTTAGCATAGAACCATTGCTTCGCCTTTTCCAAAAGTGAGAATGGGAAGACGTGACATAGTATGGCGTCTCTAGTCACTCCCTTGATGGTGAAAGTGCTGTAGATCTCTAGGAAGTGTTGGAGATGAGCACTCACATCTTCATGTGCCTTTCCATAAAACTGGTTGGCTTGCACCATGTTGATGAGAGCTAGCTTGAGCTCAAATCCATTGTCCCCCACATTGATTGTTGGTCCAGTATGGATGTTGGTCGTAGTTGGAGCAGAGAACTCACGGAGAGTCTTGTTAGCCGTGGCTTCAAAAACTGGTGTTAAGCTCCACCTAGTCTGGTTGTCTTCTGATTCTAAAGCTGAGACTTTCTGTAGTTTAGCTCTAGTTCTCCTGATTAATGCTCATCATACATTACCCTACATAAGATACAAAAGTAGATAGAACAAGGGTAAGCTTATTTGAGCAGAGGTCAATGGTTATCTCGATTACATCAATAAGTATAAGTTTATCAATATTTCCTTACTGCCTAGCTACCTTCCCTGGCAACGACACCAAAAATACTTGTTGGTATTTATTAACTTATCACTTGTTTAAGTAGTCACCTAATGATTGTTGAGATTTCTTAGCACCACCTTTTGTAAGTTGTCATCCTGGCAATGGTGCTAGAAATGCTTATTTGTACTACCTAGTGCCACCTCTAGAATGACACTAAGTATTTTAGTATTTCATGTGACTAGATAGAATATATATAATTGAAATGAAAAGGATCTACAAGCGTACAAATAATTATACCATTGTAGCACTTCACCCAAGAGTATTCTAGGTATCATTATTTAGATTTTTACCGTAGGAAAGGACGAGCAGTGGGAATATATTGATAACTTATACACATGATGGAGAAATAAACCATAACCAAACTTCTACTCACAATAGGGGTAAGTCAAGAGATAAATGTATATGAATGGCAAGTAATAACTAATCATTGCTCACTCAGAGTACTCCTTTCTATGGCATTAGCATGGCTAAGTAGAATTTTAGAGGAATAATTCCTAAGTCATTCTTAATTACATGTCAAAGCATACGTTGATTAGTGCAATTACACTTAATAATCATGGTTAATATCAACTTTATATGTACACATAAGGGATATTACTAAGGAAGATTAAGAACAGAGCTTGTCTTTCTTCGTAACTAGATCCTACTTGTCCTATATTGAGGGAGTGGACTACAAAGGACTCAATGGGAGTGTCACATCCGTGATCTACCACATGGCCCAAAATATAGGGTGTATTCACAGGTAAACAACGTATAAGCACCACGCTTACACAATGTCGACCACTCACCCCTAGATCCAAAGAATGAGCACTATACGAACTTATGCATTAACATGACAATAATCTAACTATACTAAGCATACAATCAAAGTAGATGATGAACATGATAACTAGGAACATGATTAATACGAATAACAATGTCATAACAATTGTAGCAAACATATAAAAGTAATGAGATATACAAAAGAGAGGGGGTACAAATGCTATACCAAGCCACACTCTTAACATGATCAGGAATCCAAGCAAAGCTTGCCTCCCTCTAGACCTAGCCTAGCTAGCTATGCCCTAGAATATGGTGGAGCTCTAAGGATGATTAGGGTTTCTGTCTTCTAAAATTACTTGATCAGGGTTTGATGCCTCATGAGGGTGGCAGGGGCT
>NW_027096845.1:26025-40000 GCF_019320115.1 Miscanthus floridulus | reverse complement strand
GTGGCACCCTTGTATTCTGCAACCATCTCAGGGGTCCTAACCTGCAGAGACTTGAGCATCAGGAAGGTGATCCAATGTGCATATGGAAGCTATCTATGACCCTTGAAGCCCTCAGCTATAGTATCCTCCATCTCTGATAGAAGCAGGTCCCAAATGTCGAACACAGTCTACTGCATTAGGACATTGAGAAGCTAGAGCTATAGGCAAGTTAGACCCTCTCTGTATCCCAACCTAGGAAGTAGTGTCCTCCTGATGATAGCCTCTAGCACTCGAGCTATAGGAGTAAGGTCACTAGGGTTCCTCCTCAACCCCTCACCAAAGGGCTCCTTGAAGCAATGGCGCACAAGATCTATAGGGGGCACCATCCCTCCATGAGGATGCCTAGGAGGCTCCTATTGTCCATAACAAACCTCATGCAATCTGATAGGCTGATCCTGTAGCCTCAGTATCTCTCGGGCCCTGAAACTCATCACCCTATAGTCTCTGCCGTTGAATGCAAAGTGTATGAAGTTATGCTACGGGTCAACATAGAGTGAAGCATAAAACTGCCAAACCCAAGATGGTACATACAGTCCAGTCCAGCCAATCAAATCTGTTAGCCCTGGCAAATATGACAAGTAGGGGCGGATATGCTCTCCGGCTGCTGCCATAATAGACTCTATACTGCATACCCACTGAGATCTAAACACTGCCCCACTGTTGAGATAAGCATTATAGAAATCCTCCTAGAGCGGTGTATAGAAACCCTCTGTTGCTCTCTCATCCCTCCTCAGAGGGAACCACACCTCAAACTCAACAAACCTTAGCTGCCGAACCTGTCTGGCCATGGTAGCCCTCAAGTCAAGATGTACCACTAGAGGCAAACCCTGTGGTCTAGGCGATGGGCGTGAACCCCTACGCTGTGTAGCTAGCCTCGGTGGAACTATAGCACTAGTATGACTAGAGCGGCATAGCTGGGGTGCCTGCTTGGTCTCCTCGGCCTGCTGGCCCTCTTGAGTCTCCTAAGCCTCCTGAGCTAGCTGAGGCTCTACTGGTGGGGGCTGCTGCTGTGGCTCCTGCTGGGACTCCCCCTGAAGTCGAGGCTCCTCAATAGCCAGTCGACATCCTACCATCATGACAGTCCCAGGTGGACCACCATGACAACGCTTAGCCTCGTCAACTTCTGCCCTCTGTGCTGGTGTGAGCTGCGGATCTACAATGACAACACCACTGTGAGCGCCGCCTCTCTCGGCACGCTCTGTGGCCCCAGCAACTACTGCTGCTCTCGCTATCTCTATATTAGGGTACTTGCACTTCTTAGATGTAACTTGCTTCGTTGCCTTGCCTTTGGTTCCTACAGGCAAGTGAGGCGGGGGCCTCCGATCGTCATCTCCTAGACCACCCCCAACATTCTTCATGCGAGCCATCTAATCTGACAAGAGGATGAACTGCCACTGACGAAGATTAACTATCAAACTAACACTTCCGAGGCTTGGCCTCAATCCTTACTCGTGAGCTTGGCTCTGAGTTAACTGACAATAGCCACAAGAACCTCAACGGCACCGACTCGCTGCATGATGGAATAGATGGATATACAAATAAATACAATATATCTAATAGATGTGAAAACCCTAAGAAGCAATCAATGTAGGTACGAAATTGAGGCAACGGGCTTTCTACCTGATGAACCAGCGATCCGAGAGAAGAAGAGACGTGCCACGCGGGGGAACCTTGGAATTGGCTAGGGTTAGGATTGTGAACCACTTCAATGAATCGGCGGCCCTGGATGATTTGAAATCAATGCTTGGAAATTGATCTAGGTCACAAGCGAAGCAAATTGAGAACAAGGATTTGGCCTTACCAACGAGGAGGCAGGGCTAGGGCATGGGAACTGTGGCTATAGTGGCGCTTGGAGACTGACCCTAGCACTGCGGTGGATCAACGCGGTGGAGGTGCGTGTTTGGCGGCGGACGGGCACGGCGGGCGCGCGGGAAAGGTTGGCGCAGGTGGCGCGATGAGGCATGTGGTCTTGCTGGCTGGTGGCGCAAGGAGCTAAATGGTGGCGCTCGGTCGCGGGAGGCGTGCGGCTACTATGGCGTGAGGTGCTTGGGCATAGAAGAGCTACGATGGCGTATGGGGTTAGGTCAAGACAAACTTGTGAAGGCTGCGGTTAAATGAGGACCCCACGCATAATAGAGAAGGAAACAGGAAAAGAGATCTAACTCCACATGTTTTCTACTGACCAGACGCTCCGGTGGTAGCGATCGGACGCTACCACCCACCATCCGGTCGATTTCAGAGACATCCAAATCCTCTGGAATCACGACCGGACGCGTTCGGTGGTCCATGACCGGATGCAGGTAGGGTACAGCCAGCTTAGCCTGTTTCTCCTTCAAATGACTGGACGCTAGATCCCTTCCTGATCGGACACACAAGCGTAGCGTCCGGTCACTCCTTCAGCTTCTGTTCACCTCCTATGAACTGACCGGATGCTGGAAAGTCGCGTCCGGTGCAGCGTTCGATGGTCCTTTTCCAGCAAATCTTCAATGCTCCTTCGTGCTGTCTGTTCCCAATCAAGTCCCAACTTGAATAAGATCCAAATAAGCACCAATTGGGACTGATGTGAGTGACCTCTCTCAAACCCTCAAATTTTTCAAAATATTTTGCCTTAGGCTATAATTCTTTTTAAGAAAATAGGCAATAAAAGGGCAAATGGAACAAAACGACAAAACAACATCCATGCATATGCAATACTTTGTAAGTAAATCTAGTTGCTTGTCAAGTTTGATCCAAGGTTAAGCTTCTTCACACACTTTTTGGCGGTTATCTTAACCATGTTAGACAAGCCCTATATGCATTGCCAAAAATTAAACATGTTGTATATTATAATGAATGCAAGGGACAACACAAGCTCAATTTTTAGTGAAGTTGCTAAAGTCAAGTACATTGAGCTCATTCCGCAATCTACAAAATGTAGCCTCATCTAGCGGTTTAGTGAAGATATCCGCTAATTGATCTTCGGTTCTTACACCTTCTAGTGATATATCATTTTTAGCAACATGATCTCTTAGAAAGTGATGGCGGATATCTATGTGCTTGGTGCAATAGTGTTGAACCAGATTATTTGCAAGTTTTACCGCACTTTCATTGTCGCACAAAAGATGTACCTTTTCTAGAACTACACTATAGTCTAGCAAAGTTTGTTTCATGTATAAAATTTGTGCACAACAAGCACCCACGGCAATGTATTCCGCTTCGGTGGTGGACAAGGCCACACTATTTTGTTTCTTAGAGGACCAAGACACAAGTGAGCTACCAATCAAATGGCACCCTCCGGATGTGCTTTTTCTATCAACTTTGCAACCGGCATAATCCGAATCGGAATAGCCAACTAATTCAAATTTAGCTCCTTTGGGATACCAAAGGCCAATGCTTGGTGTGTGCTTAAGGTACCTAAGGATTCTTTTTACAGCAATTAAATGTGTTTCCTTAGGATTAGCTTGAAATCTAGCACACATATGTAACACCTCGGGTGTTAGCCTTGCATAACTTGACTTGCATAACATAAGCATGATCATCATGCATTCATAAACAAGCATTTACAATTGAAACATTTGATTGAAACATCTGCAACATTTGCTTGTTATCGCATGTTTCATTATCATATGCAACCTTTCTTGTTATTTTATGTCTCAATGTGTATCTGCAAATGATCATGAATGAAAACATGTACTTGGTAGATGTGAGTCACAAAAACATGTAACCACACTTGGGTTAGCAATTAGAACATTGTTCATGAAAGTCACTTTTCTTAATCAAGCCTTTAAGGCATGTTTCCTGTGATTGCCCTAACTAGCTCTATGAGTGACTACTACATAAAATGATTGAATGACCTTGCAAATTGCTTAAACATGCTTAGGATATCATTATGAACAACTTTGGTATTTAGGGCTAGGGCTAATTTGGTCATTTAGTCATGGTTTGAGTATGTATCATCATTTCAAAGTGACATGTTTGACTAAAGTTGAACTAGGTGCTAGAGACCTTGCATGGAGGAGATCACTAAAGCAATGTTGTAGTGTTTGACATAAGGAACAACTTTTATTTTTGGGTCTTTGACTGATTCAGCTCCTAACATGTGTGAATTTGGATCACAAAAATCAGAGAAATCAACATTTGCAACACTTAGCAAATTTTTGCTAAGTCATGAACCCTGACAGACTGACAGCCAATGTTTGGGGTGATATTACTTCATTTCTGTTGTGAATTAGAACTAGTTCTTTGAACAAGAATCATAGCTGGTACTTCGGTCTTCAACTTTGGTTTAGGAAGTGTTGGCTAGAAGTCCATGGATTAGGAGTTTAATCGACTCGAAAACACGCTGTCAGGCTCGGCAATTCTTGACTGAACCGACTGAATCGACATCGTTAGTGGCCGACCGGTTTAGGCCGTGGTCGCCGTGTGGCGCGGAGCGTGGCCGCGCATTGCCGGCGCTCTGCCCAGCGTGGCCAAGGCAGGCCGACACGTGCCTTCAACATGCCAGCACCCGCCCGCAACGCCCAGCGCCCTCATTTCACATTTTCCCGGCTCTCCTTCGCCGTTCGCAGCGCCAACAGCAGCCGCCGAGCTCCCACAGCTCCGCCATCGCCATAGCCCACGCAAGCTTGCATCGAGCCACCTTCTTGTCACCATAGCAGCACCATAGGATCCCCAGCAACCCACTGCCTCCACCCGTGCTTGCTGACCGCACCTGGTAAGCAGCAGCACCGTGTGCTAGCTCGCCGGAGCTTCCCCGCCGCGCCCGTCACCGTGGCTGGGGCACGTCCCTCCACCGTAGACCATGTAGCCATGTGCATTAGGTTTGCCTAAGTCCAGGGAAGCTCGTCCGCGCCCCTTTGTGCCTCGCCATGGCCTCTACCAGCGTACCACCGTAGTCCAGCCCCACCGCTCCGCCATGGCCGCCGCCGTTATCTCTAGAGTCGACAATAGGGCCGGCCAACTGGCTCATTAGATGCGCTAGGTCGAGTAGAAAGTCTGGTGAAGATGTCACCACCGGCAACCTCGCCGTCGATGAGCTCTCGATGACGTGTGGGTCCAACTGACGCGTAGGTCCCACCGGTCAGCGACTCCATGTTTTAAATCTAGTTCAGTTTGAATGCAGATTTCACATGTTTTTGTAATTTTTGTATCTTCAACTTGCTGGCTCCATAAATTGTGAAATAAATTTGTTAGTGTTCCTTAGGAAGTGTAGTATTTAGGAAAAATATGTTTTTAACATTTACAGTAGAAAGTTTTGGAGATTTAAATAGGGATTTGAAATGTGCTTTTGAATGCATTCAAATTTGTTTATTTTATATCTAGAGTTCCTTTGCTCCAAAAATTATGAAATTTTTGTGGTAAGCTAGTCTTAGCATATATGAGCTCTGGTAAACATTTGAGGACTAGTGCATGTGTAGATTTATAGTTATAGATTTTTCTTTTATGAATAGTTAATCCTTGCATGAATTTTTATAAATTATTTGTGAGTCCAAAATTCATGAAATTTGTTGGAGGTAATCCTAGTACCATATGGATGCTAAGAAAAATAGGAAATCTGTTGCTTGACACTTTTCAATGGGATTTTCCATTTATGCTATTTCAAGCCTTGTTGCCTTATCATTTTTGTATAGGATGTTTTACTTGGTAAAATGACATGAAACTTTTATAGTAGTCCTTTGATAGTATTAGTAAGGCACTGTAAATGTTTGAGAATTTATGAAGTATATCTGATATATGTTTATTATTTAACCTAGATATCTAAATAAAATAATAAAGGCAATTAAATAAATAGTTTGGGCTTCACCATTATATTATCTTAAATGTATTTGGTATGCTTAAACTGTTGGTAGATTCTATGTTGTCAAATTTTGAATGATTACATGAAGTAGAAGTATTATTACTTTATATTGCATATTAAATAGTTTCCGAACTGATTCTAGAGTTTGATGAGTTGCATGTTGAAACTGATGTGTACTGTAAAAATGGTTAATAACAAAGTTGTAGAGAATTTGATAAGCTTTCCAGAAAGTCCAGGATCACTATTTTTGGATTAGTAGAACTCCAGTTATGAGTAAAACAAGTAGCTACTATTTGTGGCATAGTCGATGCATTGTAGAAGTAGTTAAGTAATAATCGAGAAGAGATTGCACCTACTCAATAAACATGACGCACTTGTTAACATTTATGCATTCGTAATACTTATGCCATACTCATGCATCTAGGATCAGAGGAAGAGATCACGTTGCTGGAATTCGAAGAAGCAGAGGAAGGGAACTAGCAGGAGAATCCACAAGCCGCAGCTCCCGAAGGCGTGGAGCAAAGCCCTTAAGAGCTTCCGGAGTGCCCTGACCACCGCCCTACTTCCTTTCTGCGAGGCAAGCCCCGGAGCATTATAAGTCTCCCAGTAATTTACAAATGTTTACTTACGCACTTATGATTGATGCATTAGGTTATAAGAGTTGAATGAAACCACTTGATGCATGTAAATTCCTTGTCCAGATATTAACCCTTTAACCGGTATAAGTCCAGGATCGAATATATGCTTAGCCATGCTTAGACCGGTAGAAGTTGGGTGATGTCCTGTCACCTACGAGATGTAGGTGGATACGGGAGCACGGTTGGCTATATCTGCTATCGTGGAACAGAACCATGAGGTAAAAGTAAATCGAGACTGGACAGGAAGTCGATAGAGAAGCAACAAGACATGGAGGTCTTGGGTGTGGATTTATCCCCATTTGTGTCGATTAAGGACCGTACCGTTGTTGGCGCTTCTGACAAGATTGAATGCATGCCTCTCACTTAGCTGGCCAGATAACTCATTCCGACCGCGAGGCCGAGTAATTCAACTCAGGCTAGGAATCGTTCTATTGTGCGCTCCTTCCGGGGAACGATCAGACTGAGCCCAAGGGCAGGCTTGGCCTAAGCATCCTGGCATCTGGTGTTCCAGATTGTGCGGCGCAGTACGGACCCATGAAATGTGTACCGGAGTTGTACCAAAGGTGACCTAAGGCTATCATGGCTGGTAGACCTAGGTTTGTGTTAGGAATAAATTCCCAGCTGGTTGAAATCGATTCGAATCGCCGTCTCTCCCGGATAGTGAGAAACTTGGCTAGTCCCAACATCGTAGCAACTGTGTTATGAAACATGATGGTTTGGATGAATATGGAATTACAATACCTGCTATGGTTACTATTGTATGATTCTAAATGATATACCACATATTTGGCATAGGATAGTTGCTAATCTAGAGATGGATAGTTATAATTAACTTGATAAAGGAATCATAATTGTACAATGGGTCAATTGCCTTTTTCGCAAAATGTTGTCAAGTTACGTCCACTTATACAGCCTTGCATAATCCTTAGAGTCATTTATTTCTGGTTCATGATGGGTAAGTCTAGCTGAGTACCTTCTCGTACTCAGGGTTTATTTTCCCATTGTTGCAGATGGCACTGTGTATCATGGTTATTGCAAGAGTTGTTTCTATCCCGCTGTGGATGAGGAGTAAGCCTTGGGCAGGCTCCTTTAGTAATTCCTATCTTTGCTTTTGTGGACCGTGATCTGGCTTGGCACTGTATCAAACTATGTTGGAAACTTTATCTTCGAACTTATTTGCTTCCGCTTTACTTATCAAACTCGGTTTGTAATAACTTTTATTCGTACTCTGATGATGAAAAGTATCTGTAAACTTTATGTAATATGTGGCATGTATGTTGAATCCTATATGATCTTGGTTGTTGTAAATCATTTATCGAGACCCGTCGTGGTACTCGACGGACTACCGAGTTTATATGGGTTCAAGTATGACAGTGCGACCGCTTGCGGATTGCCATTGTACTTGTATTCTTATAAATTGGTTGGTTCTGCGACAGCTGGCATCAGAGCAAGGTTCAACGTTAATTGTCACAAGTGTATTTAAAACAAAAGTTTTTGTTTTCCAAAAACCCTTCTCTAGCAACTAATAGTTATATAATAGGTATTTGAAATCTAAAGTGTGCCAATGATCACTTTCCTTATGCCCAAATTAAGGACTATTAGGTGGCTATTTAAGTACTAACATGGGGGGTTTTTACTTCGTCGTCCATACGTTGTGCTATAGTATGGATGCTATTCACTAGAGTTGTAATGTATGGATCAAATGCCTCTACGCCAAGGTAAGATAAGTGTATGACCGCAAGATGTGAGCGTGCGGTCGGGAAGAGTTAGCTTTGGTACGGCTATGTATGCATGCTTGCATGTGTATATGGTACGTATTTAATTGTGGGTTTAAATTATTGTCGGGTAGATTGATACGGAAGTATATGTATGGGTATACATATATGAAAGTATTTACAATTACATTCTGCATATTTCATTATGGGTTTAGGGCTGAAATGAAATTTTATGCAGGTACACTAACAACGAAACGTGTAGCTCGATTAGTTACGCTATTTATGAGAGAACGTATGTATGCCACCGTGTCTACCGTTAGAAACAAATTTTTCCTAAGTTTGTGAGGACGTACGGCACGAGCATGCATCATGTTAAATTACCATTCACATAATTACATTGTTCCTCCCCTTATAAAATTCTTACTCGGTTATGTAACTCTTATCCATTATGGCATTGTCTCACCAAGGGGTACATGTTAATGGTGCAGATGGCACGCACCAAGCAGACTGCTTGCAAGTCCACCGGAGGCAGAGCTCCTAGCCGTCAGCTTGCTCCACGTACCCGTCAACATCACACGTTCCTTGGAGAGTTTGGGATGCCTACACTCTTGTGGAGAGTGCTCAGCTATGTAGGCTATCCTGATGGAATGGAACCCCGCTACTTCTGGGCGAATGAGCGGTTGGGAGAAGGTCTCTTAGTTACTGTGGAGGCCATTGTTCGTCCTCGAGGTGATGATTCTGAGTGGACAGGCTGGTGTTATGAGTCAACTGGCAGGACTGCTGAAGAAGCAGCTGGCAGAGCAGCCTTTGGGATCCTGAGAGATATAATGGATTGTTTTCCTCAGGAGCTGGCAGCTACTTTGGTTGGAGTTTTTCCGAGGGGCAACCCCTCCACTGACTCATGGCAGCAGGTAAGAGGAAGATCTTTGGAGATTGGTGTAGCAGAAGGGCAGAACAGTGATAACCCTGCCATGAGCACCATGTTCGCAATGATAAGAGTGTTAGATGGGGTAGAAGGTAGCCTCAGACGTGTGTCTGGTGCTCTTGGTCATGCCCGTGAGGATCGACGTTAGCTTCAGAGGGAGCACGACGCCGAGATTGGGAGGCTCACTGAAGAGATGACTCGGTTAACTCACCAGCGAAATGCAGCTTGGTCTAGGGAAGATGTCCTAAGAGCTCGACAGTTTGAGCTGGGACAACAGCTGGCTAATGCGGAAGAATACAACGATAATCTACATGAAGAGGTTCATCTACTAAATAATTAGCTCCACCCTTATGTCCCACCAAGAGCCATAGAAATGGATCTAGAAGGGTATGAGGAAGAAGAAGAAGAAGTGGAGCCTGAAGAAGAAGTAGAACCTGAGGAAGGAGATGATCCTACGTCTGACCTCGATAGTGATCATGATGAGGATTAGATCGCTTAGCACTTAGTGGAAGGACTAATGTATCACCTTTATTCATGTAATGGACCTGTAGTTCGAAGTTTGGCATTAGTAACCCAACTATCATGTAATGTTGATTAATCGCATGTTTGGTTGAACCTCAATGCAATTCCAGTCTTTTGTCGGTAATCATGACTTAAAATTTCTTGCGTTATGAGCACGATAAGTGGTCAAATTGGTGATGTCATGTTGCGGGAATGAATTGTTATGCCTCTGTTTTTATTGTGCTTTTGAGAATTTTCTCTAGTAACTTCAGTTTGGCTGAGTACTTAATTCATCTGCAATCTCTTGACATCAACCAATAATCGCTTATTGTTGCAACTTCGTAGATGACGTGCAGCCGTGCTGGAGCTGGTGGTAGCCAGGATGGCAACCATGATGACTTGCCACCCCCACCGCCACCGTCTACTCAGGAATTCTTTACCCAGTTCCTGGGGAGCTAGAGGACAATGGAAGAAGCGTTGCGCCTTATCGCGCAAAACACTGCTCGTGGCCACCCACATCAACCAGGGGCCGAGCCAAATCAGCACAGTACATTCAAGGAGTTTCTAGATACGAAGCCTCCAATCTTTAATGTGGCTGAAGAACCACTGCAGGCCAATGAGTGGCTGAATACCATTGAGCAGAAATTCCGTCTACTATGGGTCATAGAGCACCTGAAAGCTGAATATGCTTCTCATCAGCTGCAAGGACCAGTAGGAATCTGGTGGACGCACTTCCTGTCGTCTCTACCTGCTAATGCGCGAGTGACCTGGGAACAGTTCAAGCTGGCTTTTAGGGGACACCATATTCCCCCGGGCCTAATGCACATGAAAGCAGCCGAATTTATGAGGCTCACTCAAGGAACAAAGTCACTCACAGAATATATGCACGCATTCAACAACTTGTCAAGATATGCTCCAAGTTTCGTGGATACTGAAGAGAAAAAGATAGAGAGTTTCAAGCGAGGTTTGGGTACCAAACTGATGAAGACTATGGCAAATTCTAGATGTGCCACATACAATGAGTTTATTAGTGATGCCTTGACCCAAGAAAACCACAACAACATGCATGCAGTTGCTAAGGGTCGCAAAAGGACATATGAGGCCGGTGCATCCGGATCTTTCCAGTCAAAAGCGCCTTTCACAGCTAGGCCACAATTCCATCCACCTGCACCCAAGTTCAGGCCCCCACCATCGAAAGCTCAGAATAATAGGCCACAGAAACCATTCCATAAGGCATTCACTATTGCCTTACCAAAAGGAAATGGCAATCAGGACAGCTCCATCGGATTCAGAAGTAATCAACCATGTTTCAACTGCAACCAACTGGGTCATTGGTCCAAGGAGTGCCCCCATCCCAAGAGGAATGGCAACCCAAATCAGAACAATCAGAGGCAGGTGAATGCCAGGGCACGTTAGGGGCAAGTGCATTATACCGCTGTGGAGGAAGTGCCCGCCGGAGAAGTTGTCACGGCTGGTATGTTTCTCGTCAACAAGCATCCCGCTGTTGTTTTATTTGATTCGGGAGCTTCTCATTCCTTTATGAGTCAACCATTTGCATCTAGACATGATCAAGAAATAATCGAAGTAAGCAAAGGGGGTTTTAACATAAGTTTAGCAGGGGGAACTGTTACTACCAAAAAGATAGTAAAAAATGTACTCATCTCAATACAAGGGAGGGAGTACACAACAAATTTGATAATATTGATGGGGTTGTCGATAAGTGTAATCTTAGGCATGAATTGGATGAAGTATCATGGTGCTCTTATTGACACTAGCACCCGTACTATCATGTTGAGAGAACCCATGGGAGGGAATGCTTTTCTAGTACCACTCTCCCACGATTTCGAACCCCAACATTTAGCCTATGCTATCCAAACCACCACAATATGTGATATCCCCGTGGTTTGTGAGTTTCCGGCTGTATTCCCAGAAGAATTACTAGGTCTACCACTGGATAGGGACGTGGAATTTAAGATTGAATTAGTGCCAGGTACCGCACCCATATCCAGAAAGCCCTATAGAATGCCACCCAATGAGTTAGCAGAAACTTAAGGTTCAACTTGCAAGATCTATTAGGACAAGGGTCTTATCCAACCTAGCTCATCTCCGTGGGGATGCCTAGCCTTGTTTGTGAAAAAGAAGGATAAGTCACTGAGAATGTGTGTAGATTACAGACCACTCAATGCTGTGACCATCAAGAACAAATATCCATTACCCCACATCGACATCTTGTTCGATTAGTTAGCGAAGGCAAAAGTATTCTCCAAAATTGATTTGAGATCCGGTTACCATCAGATAAAGATCAGACCGGAGGATATACCTAAAACTACTTTTTCCACTAGGTACGGCTTATACGAGTATTTGGTTATGTCTTTCGGACTAACAAATGCTCCAGCCTACTTCATGTACCTGATGAACTCGGTATTCATGCCCGAACTCGACAAGTTCGTGGTCATGTTTATCGATGACATATTGATTTATTTAGAAAATGAGACAGATCATGAAGAGCATCTGAGGATTGTCCTATCCAGACTGAGGGAGCATAAGCTATATGCCATGTTTAGCAAATGTGAATTTTGGATGAGCAAAGTACCTTTCTTAGGTCACATTTTATCAAGAGATGGAATCTCAGTAGACCCATCAAAAGTACAAGAGGTCATGGATTGGAAAGCTCCAACTTCGGTTCATGAAGTTCAGAGTTTTCTAGGGTTAGCAGGGTACTATCATTGGTTTATTCTAGATTTCTCAAAGATAGCTAAGCCTATGACCAGACTACTTCAGAAAGATGAGAAGTACAAATGGACACCAGAATGTGAAATAGCTTTTCACACCCTCCGAACTTTGTTGACTACAGCACCTGTGCTAGCACAACCAGACATTGAAAAGCCATTTGATGTATTTTGTGATGCATCAGGAATAGGTTTAGGATGTGTGCTTATGCAAGAAGGAAGAGTAATTGCATATGCTTCTCGGTAATTGAGAAAACATGAAGTCAACTACCCTACACATGATTTGGAACTTGCAGCCATTGTCCATGCATTAAAGATATGGAGACATTACTTGTTGGGCAATGTATGTCATATCTATACTGACCACAAAAGTCTCAAGTATATCTTTACCCAGCTAGAGCTGAACATGAGACAACAAAGATGGTTAGAATTGATTAAGGACTACAATTTAGAAGTGCATTACCATCTGGGTAAAGCTAATGTAGTAGTCGATGCACTCAGTTGGAAGTCCCATTGCAACACTGTGGAAGCATTATTGGAAGATGGATTCAACTTGCTACACCCTACTGTACTACACAATATCACAATCAGTTGTTCACTTGAGGGCAAAATCATAGAGCTACAGCAGACAGATGTAGGAATAAGTCACATCAAGAGAAAAATACAAGAGTAGGAAACCAAATATTTTAGATTGGACGAAAGAGGTGTATTATGGTTTGAGGATCGGCTAGTGGTACCAAAAGACCGTGAGCTAAGGAATCAAATTTTAGAGGAAGCTCACTCGTCCAAATTGTCTATCCATCTGGGTAGTAGTAAAATGTATCAAGATTTAAGAACCCATTTTTGGTGGACTAAGATGAAGAAAGAGAATCGCAGCCTATGTTGCTAGGTGTGATAACTGCAGTAGAGTGAAAGCCGTCCATATGAAAAACCGTTGGATTACTTCAGCCATTGCCTATTTCTAGGATGGAAAATGGGAGGAAATCAGCAGGAATTTTTATCACAGGCCTTCCAATGACGCCACAAGTCACGATTCAATATGGGTAATTGTTGATCATCTCACTAAGTCAGCACACTTTATACCCATGAATACATGGTATATGTTGGGAAATACGCTGAGATATATGTTTCGCCAGATCATGAGACTGCATGGAGTACCCAGGACTATAATCTCAGATCGAGGACCACAGTTCATAGCTCGTTTCTTGGGAGCACTTACACCAGGCTTTGGGAACCAAGCTAATCAGAAGTTCAGCTTATCATCCACAACTTTAGGATAGACAGAGCGAGTGAACCAAATCCTAGAAGAATTTACTTAGATCTTGTGTCGTATCTTCAAAAGGTTCATGGGAGAAAAGGTTCCCTTTAGCTGAATTCTCCTATAATAACAGTTATCAAGCGAGCAGTATCAGAATGGCTCCATTTGAAGCCTTGTATGGTAGAAAATGTAGAACCCTTTGAACTAGGATTGAGCCAGGTGAAAGGAGATACTTTGGTATTGATTTGTCAACTGAAGCCGAAGAGCAAGTAACGTATCATCCAACAACACATGAAGGCAGCTCAATCAAGACAGAAGAGTTATGCCGACAGAAGAAGAAGACCACTAACTTTTGAAGTGGGTGACTATGTATACTTGAGAGTATCACCCATGA
>NW_027096845.1:0-18645 GCF_019320115.1 Miscanthus floridulus | reverse complement strand
GGTTATGGATGCATATGTTTATCACAAAATTTGCAAGTCTCATGGATGCGTTGTGGTATTAACCTTGCAGCTTGAATGATAATGCTAAATGTCTAGTGGTGAAGTTGGGAACTAAACCACCATAGATAGCTGCAAGATGAAGTTCCCAAGGTCAAGCTTATGACCATACACAAAGCACTGCTTGGAGATACCCTAGATTATCATGAGAAAAAACATATATAATAATTATCATAAAAAACAACAAAAACTTTCTTTTCAATAAAAAGCAAGAATGTGTTGTTAGGATAGAATGCACCTTCGGGTATTCTTGGTTGCTAACCCTTTTAGGTTAAAGATCAAGAAGAAAAGGGGACATACAATGCCTAAATCATAGGAGCTGCATCAACTACATATGTTGATGATCTTTGGTAATGAAACACACCCAAAAGGAGACCTTGATCCCGCACACTTGACGTTCACACAAAAGTCCAAGTGCGGGGGAGGATGGTGAGAATCTTGAATTCCATACATACCAAATATAATCCCGTTTAAAAAAATGATGTTAGGTCCATCTTGCTATATATATATATAATTATCAACTCCTTTAACCCATGTTTGTCTCCATATGATTTTACTCATACAAGTATATGCTTCCCTCATTTATGTCATATGCTCTAGTTTGGATGTATTCACATGGTATATCCATAGGTCCTTTTAAATTAAACATGGTGCTTAGGTTAAAATGACCTCCTTTAATCAAAATTTGACATGGTGTTTAATCTTGGTTAATGAACTTTGAGTTACTATTTCATAAATAATGGAAGTAATCTAGAATGGGGATAAACCAAGGCCTGATTTACACTTCATCTTCACCATATGCCTTGTTTGAGTTATTCCAAAAAGATAAAAGTTTGGTGAACCAATAAATAAAAAAAAGTAATAAATGCATAAGCTAAAAACTAAATATAGTAATCATAATAATAATAAAATTAAGGCTCCCTAGTGTTTTAGCTAGTAGAGCCCTTGTCTGTTTTTTTGTTTTTCTTTGTTAAAATAAAAGTAGGTACAACAATAAGTGTGGGGGGTCTCTCAAGTATGACACAGATTCGAGATCTTCCACCAACACATTGCACAAACATCGACTAGACCAACATGCAGAAGGACAGGACAAATGGCTCAAGAGAGGCTTGGCTAAACTCTTGGTTTAGCCAAGCCACCTCTGACTCAACTCCTTCTCTTCAATGGTGGTTTGTGCAATGCTACCCTCAACCTCTCCAAAAATGTTGAAATTTAAAATTGAACAGACTAAAAATGCAAAACAAATGGCGCTCCACCTCCATGCAACTTTATAAACCACACTTCGTTCAGAATTCCAAAAGTAACATTTTCATAATATCTCTAAGATAGAAGCCTGCATAAAGTATGTTCCACATACATTCACTTATGCTTGTGGAAAAAATATTCTAATAGGACAATCGTGCGGACTAAGTTGTTGTGGAGTATGATATAGTTCTAACTTAGAAATCCTACCATTTCCATTCAATGCACTTGGAGAATTTGTTTTGATAAAAATGTTACAAAACCATAGTATCACATACTCCTCAATTGGTGAACAATTCCTACCAAAGCTAAATATGATATCTTGCAAGATGGAAGCCTTCTACATACGCTACTTGTTATTGTGTTGAGTTTGGTCAAGTCTTGTTGACCCTTGTTGAGACATTTATCATGCTCCCAAGATCAAGATCACGTACACCCACATACACATGCTACTCCTACACTAGGAGTAGACAAAAATCTATTTGTTAGGCAAATACTCCATGTTCTAAAAAGATAATGATCTATCTCTAAATATGTGGTTTAGAAGAAGAGACATGGGCTATGCAAAAAGTTTATGATAAAAAATATATGGACACATGAAGGTCTAAGTAAAGAAACAAAAATATGGACACATGAAGGTCCAATGTACAAAAAGAAAAAAATGATGAGCACATGAAGGCTCATGTATTGAAAAAAGAGAAGAAAAAGGAAAGATAGCCATGTTTCAAAATAACAGGTTATAGAGAGAGATCATATCTACAAAAGGAGTACAGTTTTAGTTTACCATTTTTCCACACACATGCACGTCTTGATATAAGAATATGACACTTCTCTCCTTGGATCCTCGATTTGACTTTACAACATATGCAATACAAGTATGCTATTTATACGTACCTAAAGCTTCAGATAAACCTTTTTTTAGAAATAGGAGGAAACAAAAGAAGGCCAAACATTGCTATTCCTTGGTAAGAATTTATACACCACTTAGTGATTTGAGAAGTGCCATTTGAGGAGTATAAAGTGAACTATGCTTTTTCTTGAGAAAAACTTCCAAAACTCCAAGTTGCTAAGATGTGAAGTTGGGAAGAGGACTTTGTTTCAAGAATTATTCTACTTTTCAACAACCCAAGGAAATATGTTAGCTAAAGCCACATATCCCACTTGTGTAAGGAATGTTTCGGAATAACTTTTATGTATGCCATATATCTTAGGATGTTATGCTCATGATCACTTTTATCTCTAAGCTTTGCTCGAGGACAAGCAAAGGGGTAAGTGTGGGGGAGTTTGTTGGTGGTGCTTAACTCACATATTTAACCGCCAACACTTGCATGAAATCCTAGCATACAGGCACTAAATGTAGAAATAGGGTTTTAGAACTAACACTAGTAGAGAACAGACCTTTGATCCAAGGGCCAAATCAGGCTCTAGTCCTGGCATTTTTTGCGCCCGGGACTAGAGAGACCTTTAGTCCCGGTTGGTAGATCCAACCGGGACTAAAGGTCCCTGCCCAATAGCTCCTATGCTAGGTCATTGTGGCAGGGGACCTTTAGTCCCGGTTGGATACACCAACCGGGACTAAAGGTCGACCTTTACTCCCGGTTGGTGGATCCAACCGGGAGTAAATCTCTTGTCCCGGCTGGTGGCGTGGACCGTGGCTGAAAACATACCTTTAGTCCCTGGTCGGGTCCACCAACCGGGACTAAAGGTCCACCCTATATATACCGGCCGGCTTCTTCCTCCCCGAGCCCGCCCGAGAGCTCAGTGTTCTCGCTCTTCCATCCATTCTTCTTCGATTCTCCAGTCGATTTCTTCGATTCCTCCGTCGATTCTTCGGTTCTAAAGGTTACCAACTTCAAACTCTCATGTTTCATCATTGTCTTATCTCATTTTGTTCACTATATATAATTATATATATATGGTTCTTTATTGTGGTTTTTTTCATTTGTAAGCAATTTGAGCTCAAAATCACTTAAAGTTTGCATATTTACATTAAGGAAGGTTAAAGTAGCTATTAAAAACTAGTATTCACCGTTCATTTGTAGCATGCATAGCACACTTCATTGTTTAGAGATATAGAGAATTTTAGAGTTTTTTTTAATTTTATTTGATTATAAAATGAGAAATTTATAGTGTATTAAAAAATGAGTATAGAGAGTAGATGGCAACTGCTTCTGGGTCCTCGGCCTCTCATGGGTTCCCAAAGCGACTTAGGTCGGGCCTCCCACTCATTGCATGCGGCAAGTGTTGTGATGAGACGAAGATTGTGATGGAGTACCGAGTGAAGAAGGAGGGTCCGAACAAGGGTCGCATTTTCTACAAGTGTCCGGATCGCAATGTGAGTTATTTTATCGTATTTAATGACTATGGTTAGTTTATACCTATTTTCATGATGGTTGTGATTAAAGTTCTAATTTATGTTTTAATTTCAGTGGGATGGCACTGGATGTTCAGGCTTCTACTGGGAGGAAGAATATGTTGAACTCGTGCAAAAATATCTTGCACAATAGGCAGATATGGTGGCTAATGATGCTAGTGATCCAGCCAAAGAAGCCCAAAGATGTTGAACAAATGGGAGATCTGTTTGTTTTAGTTGAGATTGGTCGCGAAATCCTTGTTCTGCTGAAGTGCATTTTAGCTTTAGTGTTTATAGTGGTAGTTGGGATTGTCTACATTGTAGCGAGGCTTTCTTAAATTTATAGCTTTTGTGGTGGTATGCATGTTGTATAGTTAACTAATTATGTTCTAGGTTTTAATATGGTATTTATGTCATGTAATGCAGATGAGTCGGCATTGGATGTACAATGCTGATCGTCGCTCACAAGAGTTCATGGACGGCGTGCATTCTTTGTTACGTGCGGCCGAGGCAAACAAACAGCGATGGTTTCATGTGCTGCCCATGTGCCGTATGTAAGAATATGATGGAATATGCTAACTCAAAGACTCTTCATTCACACTTGTTCAAGTCGGGTTTCATGGCAAACTATATTTGTTGGACGAAGCACGGAGAAACCAGGAGTTTTAATGGAAGAAGGTGAAGAAGAACAATGGGGCGATGATGACATTTTTGCTGAATATGGTGCCTTCAATGATACTGCAATGGGGGAAGCTGAAAGAAGAGGTGGGGGCAAAGGAGAAACCCACTGAAGAAGAGGCGGGGGCAGAGGAGGAGCCCGCTGACGATCTTGGTCAGGCCATTCGTGACGCACAAAGAGAATGCGAAAGTGAAAAGGAGAAGATCAAGTTCGACCGCATGCTAGAGGATCACAAGAAATTGCTATACCCAACTTGTGATGCGGGGCAGAAAAAGTTAGGTACCACATTGGAATTGCTGCAATGGAAGGCAAAGAATGGTGTATCTGACAAGGGATTCGCGGAGTTGCTAAAAATCCAAAAGAAGATGCTTCCGAAGGATAACGAATTGCCCAGCACTACGTACGAAGCAAAACAGGTAGTCTGCCCTTTAGGATTAGAAATCTAGAAGATACATGCATGCCCTAATGACTGCATCCTCTACCGTGGCATAGGAGTATGAGAAGTTGGATGCATGCCCTGTATGTCACGCGTCGCGGTATAAGATCAGGCGAGATGACCCTGGTGATGTTGAGGGCGAACGTCCCAAGAAGAAAATCCCTGCCAAGGTTATGTGGTATGCTCCTATAATACCACGCTTGAAACATCTTTTTAGAAACAGAGACCATGCAAAGTTGTTGCGATGGCACAAAGAAGACCGTAAGGTAGACAATATGTTGAGACACCCTGCTGATGGGTCCCAGTGGAGAGCAATCGATAGAGAATTCCCCGAGTTTGCAAGTGACGCAAGAAACTTAAGGTTTGCTTTAAGTACGGATGGTATGAATCCTTTCGGGGAGCAGAGCAGTAGTCACAGCACTTGGCCTGTTACTCTATGTATCTACAACCTTCCTCCCTGGTTATGCATGAAGCGTAAGTTTATTATGATGCCGGTGCTCATCCAAGGCCCAAAGCAACCTAGCAACGACATCGATGTGTACCTGAGGCCACTAGTTGAAGAACTTCTACTTTTGTGGAACAAGCCAGGTGTACGTGTGTGGGATGAGCACAAGCAGGAGCACTTTGACCTGCGAGCATTGTTGTTCGTAACAATCAATGATTGGCCAGCTCTAAGTAATCTTTCAGGACAATCAAACAAGGGATATAATGCATGCACGCACTGTTTCGGTGACATGAAAGGTATATTCTTGAAAAAGTGTCGCAAGGTCGTGTACCTTGGGCATCGACGATTTCTTCCTGCAAATCACCCCGTAAGAAAGAAAGGCAAGCATTTTAAAGGTAAGGCAGACCACCAGACCAAGCCTCGCAACCGAACTGGTGAGGACGTCCTCGATATGGTCAATGATGTGAAAGTAATATTTGGAAAGGGACCTGGCAGCCAACCTGTTTCGAAGGACGCCAACGGTCACGCACCCATGTGGAAGAAGAAGTCCATATTTTGGGAGCTACCCTATTGGCAAGTCCTAGAGGTCCGCAGCGCGATCGACGTGATGCACCTGACGAAGAATCTTTGTGTGAACCTGCTAGGCTTCATGGGCGTGTATGGGAAGCCTAAGGACACAATTGAAGCACGACAGGACCTGCGGTGTTTGAAAGAACGAGACAACCTGCATCCAGAGAAGACAGATGATGGACGCCAGTACTTAAGTCCTGCCAGCTACACTCTTAGCAAAGAAGAGAAGGACAGCTTGTTTGAATGCCTAGATAGCATTAAGGTACCGTCTGGATTCTCCTCGAATATAAAGGGTATAATAAATGTGCCAGAGAAGAAATTTGGACACTTAAAGTCCCATGACTGCCACGTGCTCATGACTCAATTGCTTTCAGTTGCATTAAGAGGAATTCTACCGCCAAATGTACGTCTAGCCACCGTGAAGCTATGTGCATTCCTCAATGCAATTTCTCAGAAGGCAATCGATCCAACGGATCTAGCGAAACTACAGAATGATGTGGTTCAATGTCTTGTCAGCTTTGAGTTGGTGTTCCCTCCTTCCTTCTTTGATATCATGACACACCTCCTAGTTCATCTGGTCAAGGAGATTACTATTCTCGGTCCTGTGTTCCTACACAACATGTTCCCCTTTGAGAGGTTTATGGGAGTCCTGAAAAAATATGTTCATAACCGTGCTCGGCCAGAAGGAAGCATCGTCAAGGGCTACGAACAGAGGAGGTCATTGAGTTCTGTGTTGACTTCATTCCCGATATTAACCCGATTGGTGTTCCTGAATCGTGACACGAGGGGAGACTAAGTGGAAAGGGGACACTAGGGAAGAAAACATATATTGGTAAGGGTGATGATTATTTCAATAAAGCACACTACACAGTTCTACAGAACTCCGCCTTGGTAGATCCGTATATCGAGACACACAAGAACCTCCTCCGATCTGAGTTCTCAGGGAAGTCTGAAGCATGGATTACGCGTCAGCACATGGAAACTTTCAGCGACTGGTTGCGAAAAGAATGTCAGGGTGATGAGAGTATTGATGAGGAGTTGTATTTGTTGGCTAGACAGCCATCGTGGCATATCCTCACATACAAAGGGTACGAGATAAATGGGAATACATTTTACACAGTAGCACAAGATAAAAGGAGCACCAACCAGAACAGTGGTGTCCGCATAGATGCCACCGACCCTAGTGGGAACAAGCAAACATATTATGGCCGCATAGAGGAGATATGGGAACTGGACTATGCATCTCATTTTAAGGTACCTTTGTTCAAGTGCCAGTGGGTAAAGACGACTGGAGGCGGCGTAGTAGTCGACAACCTAGTATGGAATGACAACAGTGGACCTCAACAATATTGGGTACAAAGGCAAACCGTTTGTCCTTGTGAAGGATGTGACTCAGGTGTTCTATGTCAAGGATATGTCTACAAAACCGAAGAGAGGGAAAAACGACAACCACCCAATCAATGATGAGCCAAAGCGCCACATAGTTCTTTCAGGAAAAAGAAACATCGTCGGAATCGAAGACAAGTCAGACATGTCAGAAGATTATGAAAAGGATGACCGAATTTCACCCTTCACAGTGAACAAAGACCCTAGCATCCAGCTAAACGATGAGGACACTCCATGGTTACGGCGCGATCATAACCAAGGGACATACGTCAAGAAGAAGTTCACTACTGTGCCCGCTTGATATATATATATTGATGTTCAATAGTGTGTATTTGAGATATTATGTAATAATTGTGAATTTATGTTTGAATGTGGGGTTATGTCACGTTGAAACGATGTGAAAACAAATTTATGTTTGATGTTGGGATTATGTCGCGTTGAAATGATGTGAAAACAAATTTATGTTTGATGGTGGGATAATGTCACGTTCAAATGATGTGAAAACAAATTTCCAGTCGAAACACAAGAGTTTTTCTGAATTTAATTAAACATTATATTTTTGCATTATCGAAATAGTAATTTAAACACAATATTATGTTTTAAAACTTGTTAAAAAAATTAAAACTTTAGGTCACAGAATTTTGCTGTGTACAATAAAGCAAAATAGAATCTATATTTTTTTAAAACATTTTTATGCCTTGTATTTAATTTTCTGTGCATTTAACAAACATTTTATCAATTGTATTTAATAAAGCAAAATAAAATCCTAATGAATTGGCGGGCAGTGAAACTGCATGTTTGTTGCCCGCCAAAACACCTTTAGTCCCGGGCCCTGTTAACGCCCGGGACTAAAGGACCTTTAGTCCCGGCTGGTGGTTGAGCCCAGGACTAAAGGTTCTCCACCTTTAGTCCCGGGCCCTGTGAACGCCCGGGACTAAAGGACCTTTAGTCCCTGGCTGGTGGTTGAGCCCGGGACTAAAGGTTCTCCACCTATATAAGCGCCCGCCCGGCCCCTCTTCTTCCTCCTCCCCACTGCCCTAAGTCTACCGCCGCCGCCACCGACGCCGCACCTCGCCCGCACGCCACCTCACCGACGTGGCCCACCTCGACGACACCGGCGCCCCTCCTCGACCTCGCGCCGGCCCTCGACACCCTCCTGGCTCAGCCCACCGGCGCCCCGACACCGGCCCCCGACCCCCACCTCTCGGCCATCGGTGCCCCGGCGCCCCTCCTTGACCTCGCACCCACCGGCGCCCCTCCTCCACCTCGCGCAGGCCCTCGACCCCCACCGGCTCGGCCCACCGGCGCCCCGACGCCAGCCCCCGACCCCCACCGCTCGGCCATCGGCGCCCCGGCGCCCCTCCTCGACCTCGCGCCCACTGACGCCCCCCTCCTCCACCTCGCGCCGGCCCCGACCCCCACTGGTTCGGCCCACCGGCGCCCCGACCCTACGCCACACCAACACGCCGCCCCGGATCGACGGCCCTACGCCGACCCTACGCCACCGACCCTACGCCGCCCCCACTGCCACTACGCCGCCGACCCTACGCCGACCCTCGACGCCGGCCATCACCGCCCCGACGCCCACCGAAGCTCACCGCCGAGCACACGGTATATGACTTGCATTGTGTGTATGGTATATGACTTGTGTGTATGCAGTGTATGTTGTAACCGCGGAGCAACGCCTGCCCCGTTGTTGTATATGCGAAGCAACGCTGCCCCGTTGTTGTATATGCAGAGCAACGCTGCCCTGTTGTTGTATATGCAGAGCAACGCCGCCCCGTTGTGTTGTATATGCGTAGCAACGTACGCCGCGATTCGTCCTAGCGAGAACGACTGATTCGCCCTAGCGAGAACGACGATTCGCCCTAGCGAGAACGACGATTTGCCCTAGCGAGAAGGGCGAATTCGCCCTAGCGAGAACGACGAATTCGCCCAGCGAGAACGACGATTCGCCCTTCTCGCTAGGGCGAATCGTCGTTCTCGCTAGGGCGAATTCGTCGTTCTCGCTAGGGCGATTTTTCCTTCTCGCTAGGGCGAATTGTCGTTCTAGCTACGGCGAATCGTCGTTCTCGCTAGGGCGAATTGTCGTTCTCGCTAGGGCGAATTGTACATATATGACTTGTTTACATATATGAATTGTTTATATATATGACTTGTTTATATATGTGACTTAGATTTTGTTAAATTTGTTAGATATGGCTGCCCCGGGAGACAACATGGATGAAGAAATGATGAATATTATTGCTGGAGGTGATGCGCAGGATGTTGATGACGGAAGTCAATATCTAGCTCTTGAAAATGAGCAAGAAAATGTTTTGCAAGAAAATACAGGCGAGGTATATATACTAAATATATATTATATGTGGAATATTGTATATATTTCTGTGTACAAAAGATATTTATTTATTATTTTTTTATATGTAGCCCTCTGGATCGGTGACCACAACGGCGAAGAGCAAAAATGTTCGAGGACCGAAGAAACCACTGGAGGGCCGGTACATAATATCGGAATTCAAGATCGAGACAGGCGAACCACTTGGTCCACATAAAAGGAAATTCGTGGAACACTGTGGGTACCTTGTAAGGGACAGAATTCCGATCAGTATCCGTGAATGGAAGAAAAAGATCAACGAGCCTGATGTTAGTTTTGTCCCTGATGTTGACAAGAATTTGCTCTGGAATGATATCCTTGCCCATTTCACGTTGCAAGCGGATGATTATGATGATATCAACGATGATGAATTGAAGGAGCTAGTTCGATCGTGGGCTATGAAGAAGATGGCCACACAATTCCAGACTTGGAAGAAATACCTATACAACACATACATCAAGAAGAACGAAACGCCGAATTGGGTTACTGCTAAGGGCCCGATCTCGAAACAGAGGGCCTATTGGAATGCTTTCGTACAGTACAAGACATCAGAAGAGGGTGAGGCACGGGTGAGAAGGAACCAAGAGAATGCCCGAAAAAAGGTATACCACCATGACATGGGATCAGGTGGCTACGATACTGCCATTTCGAAGTGGCAAAAAATGGAAGCGGACATTATTGCCAAGGGGATCGAACCAGAATCAGCCAAGTGGCCCCTACGCTCGAAGAATTGGTTTTTCGGTCATGGGGGAAGACTCGACCCACAGACCGGTCGAGCAGTGTATGGGCCAAAACTCGAAACAGCAGCACGCCGATTGGCTTTTGCTATAGAAGCCAAAGAGATTGGTGCGTTCAAGCCCAATAGAGAGAAGGATGAGCTGACGTATGCCATCGGGACTGCTGAACACACTGGCCGAACCAGAGGCTTAGGACGCAACACTCCATGGGTTCATGGTTTTCCTGATGACAGGGAAACCTACCGAAGCCGCCAGAGAAGCAAGGAGGAGCAAGCAGCGCGGGTGGCAGTGTTGGAGGAAATGGTGCTTGAAGCAAAGGAGCGAGAAAAAGCAATGGAAGCAAGAATGCAGGAAGAAATCAGAAAGCAAGTGCAGATAGCAATGAGTGCTCAGAGGCAGGCATCAGAGCCAGGAATGAATGTTAATATTAGCCCTCCTGGTCAGTTGAAAAGCAGCTGCGCTTCCACTGAGCTGCCAAAGCAAGATGACGCAGCGCTGCGCTTCCCCGTGGATGATGTCACTATTCCAATGACATCAATTGAGCTACATGTTCCAAGGGGGAATGACACAATCAAGGTCGCTGTCGGTGTTTTTACTCCTCCAGACCCTACCAAGACACCAAGAATCCATGGGGCACCAATACAACCTGGATATGCTAGGGTTGCAGTGGACCAAGTGAGCAAAGGTTATGAGGATCTAGTTCTTGACATTCCTGGAGGTGATGGAGAGAAGACTCTAGGAGAAGCAGAGAAGGCATATATACTATGGCGCAAGCGCTACATCATTATCCCTGGGGCGTCTGCTCCACCGCCAGCAGACATTAGGTGCGGACAAAAGTTAACAAAACATTTTTTTGATAATTTTCTATGGGCATGACTAATAATAAGCATTTACTTATATCTCATTATTTTTTGTACTCACAAAGCAGGGCCTCCGCCAACCTAAGTCCAGTTGTTGCTTCTCCCGACCATCATAGTGCTCAGGGCAATGATGACGCCTTCGAAGGCACTGCTGCATCCCCACCATCTCCAACTCCTCCGCCGCCTCCAAGGAAGTCCACAACTCCTCCGCCGAGGTCTCCAACGCCTCCGCCGCCTCCAAAGTCTGCACTGCCTCCAAGGCGGTCTCCAACGCCTCCCCCGCCTCCAAGGAAGCCAGCCCCTAAGAGGTCCGCCCCGCAAACGAAGCCGTTGCCCCGCCCGTCGGCAAAGAAGCAGAAAGCAAGTACTCATCCAGTTCCCCAAAAACTATCTTATGAGAAAAGTGATCAGGAATTAAAGGATGCAGTACAAAAAGATGTGCATGATTTCTTTGAAGGTGTAAAATAGGCACAACGAGCGAGGGACAACCCGGAGAAATCATACTTCTACCTACCTCCGGATCAGCTAAGAAAGAAGGTGGAACAAAAAAACGGGATTCTCTTAAGAGCGCCGCGAAACAACCGATATCGGACTATGACCGCTCTCTCACCAAGTCATATGAGGCGGCGCAAAAAAAGAAGACAGTAGGGAAAGGTGTTGCACAACTCGGACAACAATCGCAACAATCAATCCCCCCCTTGTCGTTCCTAACGAATATGGTTCAAACTTAAACTTAATGGAGGAGGTAGGCGGCTATGAGTCGTTGCTTCAGTTTTATCACGACACTGGTTTGAACCTTGCCCAAGTGCTCGCTGAAGGACCATCTGCTCCGGAAGTGGATCCTTACAAGAAGTTTGTAGCAGGCCAGAGTCTATACAACCCAGAGAAATTAGATGAACTGGGTACGCAAATGTACCTGCTAAACGAGTGGTACATGTCGGCGTCTGCTGCGGGACAAATCTATATTTCTGTCAGAATTAGAAACCACCATTACTTCCGTGGCAATGACATTATCTATGTCGAGCTTCCAGAATTACACCAACTATGCCACCTGGACTCTCTCGACAAAAGTCTCGTTAGCTGCTATTGTCTGTAAGTGTGATTATTTTCTACTATATTCACAATTTCTTTATTATATATTCACAATATATATTCACTATTTTCATGTATGCAGATATGAGATGACAGAACTTAGAAAGAGAAAGGATAATGATGTTGGGTTCGTTGATCCGTATGTCGTATTCAAACACCCTAACCCCCCGAAGGATTATAAGCCAGAACCTGAGAGAAATCTCATGAATTTCTTAGTGAACCAACGCGACAAGAAGGAGATACTCTTCCCCTACAACTTCAAGTGAGTGTTATTATAAGTAATTAATGTCGATCATATATATGGGACATCAATATTTCCTTACTAGCTAGTTACCTCTCTCACACACACACATATATATATATATGTTTATGCAGCAATCACTGGATATTGATGGTCATCGATATGGCCAATAGTAGATTGAAAATCTTAGACTCGTTGAGAAAATCACAAACGGAGTATCAAGACATGATAGATATTATACAAGGGTAATTAATTTAGTTTCTCTATAACAACATATATATATATATATATATATATAATGGCGCCGATCTCTCAACAATTATTAAAGGTTAAATTATTTTTTTATTTTATTGGGAGCAGGGTTTGGAAAAGGTTAATTGAGGAACAAAAAATGAAACATTGCAAAGAGCCACTGGATGTAATCGCACACAAAGTAAGTACTATAACTACACATTTATATTCAATTAACACCATATGA
Organism: Miscanthus floridulus; assembly: GCF_019320115.1. Lineage (NCBI taxonomy): Eukaryota > Viridiplantae > Streptophyta > Magnoliopsida > Poales > Poaceae > Miscanthus > Miscanthus floridulus. The sequence goes on along the minus strand of NW_027096845.1, from coordinate 5,695 downwards.
TGATTTCAATTCACCCTAATTGATTTTTTTTCGTAAAAGTGGGTTCTAAGGCAGGAGCAGGGTAACAACTACTGCGGATACTATGTTTGCGAGTTCATCATGGCATACTCAAAGAGAACTCCTAAAGAGCGTCTCAAAGTACGTATATAAATACTTTTTCCTTCATATTATTTCGATCGTATATTTACAATTTCTTTATTGCTCTCATTTGTATAAGTAATTACATGAGCAATACACATACATATATATATATATATTAATACTTTTTCCTTTAACTTTTATTGAAGACTGAATGGTTGAGGAAAAGAGTCATACGACTTGACCAACTTAAAGCAATTCGAGAGACTATAGCAGGATTTTTCAATGACCAGGTCATCAACCCCAACGGCGAGTTCTACAATGACCCGAACGAAACGTGGAATCCAAATCTGGAGGAGTGAATTCCTAAGGACCTAAACAATTTATATATCAAACATTTGTAATATATATAGAGTATGGTGTACAAAGTAAGGACGCGTATATTCGTTTGTTATTTATGTACAAAGTTCGAACGAAAACTTACGCGTGCGAAGTACACATATATATTACTATTATATATTACTATTAGCAGCGTATTCGAAAATATATTTTAATATCAAAACTAACTAATCATTAAATGAAAAAAGAAACCAAAAATAGAAACCAGAAAAAGGAAAAAAAAAGAGGGACCTTTAGTCCCGGTTGGTAACACCAACCAGGGACTAAAAGTCCTGCCGCGTGGCGTTGAACGCCAACCCTGAAGACCCCCCTTTAGTCCCGGTTGGTGTTTCCAACCGGGACTAAAGGTCCCCCTTTAGTCCCGGGCGCCAAGCCGGGACTAAAGGAGGGTACCTTTAGTCCCGGATTGGTGCTCCCGGTTGGGAAACCGGGACTAAAGGGGTTTCCCAACCGGGAGCAAAAACCCTTGCTGCACCAGTGTAACAATCTCCACAAGTTTTGGTGTTTGACCATTTGCAGGAGGGCATTTATGGAATACATGGAAAACACATTCAAAATGCAAAAAGAAACAAAGTGTGACACCATAGTGCGCAAAGCAAAAGAGCCCAAGGGAGGAAGACCTACTGCCAGGCCAAATCAGGGCCAAGCATATGGAGAAAAAGGGCCCAAACCCAAACCAAATGATCTCCAAATGGCATGAAACTTTACAGGCATGGCCCACACATCGCCAGAAGCCCACCAGACAAAACTTGGGCTAGGATGGTGTCTCCATGGGTCGACCGACCCCTAGGGTCACCCACCCCCCTAAGGCTCGCCTCAGGCCTAACGTTAACCAGGTGCTTCTTACCACCTCTCTAAGGTCGGTTGCGGTGGGGATTTCCTAACAATAGCTGAGCAAACCGCCCTTGGGATGCTATAAAAGGAGGGGGAAGGCTCCCATTCTACACACAACAACACACAAGGAGCAAGAGCAACACCACATTTGAGAATAAGAGCTTCACTCCATGGGCTTAGGCCCTAGCTAGCTATCTAGAGTTGTAGGGAGAGATGTGAGGGAGAGTTCAGGAAAGCGCCGGACTTGTCGGTGTCTCCCCCTCTTGTACCTCAATGAACACCTACGCTATACTTCATCAGGCTCTCCTGCTAAGTGAGTGTTCATGGTTCTTTTGGTTATAAAATCTTTGATTAGTTAAAGCTTTGCTCTTAGTTGTTTGCGTGATCGTCATTCATCCCCATGGTGGATACTCTAGTAGAGGGCCCTAATAAAGATGGATAACCCTACGCACGCTAGAGTAGTAGTCGATAGCGTAGACATGGTGTGTAGGCTAGAGGCTACCTTTATTTGCCTCATGCCCCACGGTTAAGGGGTAGGTGGTAGGTGGTGATAGCCCTGTCTGTCCCTTCTAATCCCCCATGTTTGGGGTTCAACGTAGATCTATAAGCCAGCCTCGCCTGGCAGACCAGATGTGATCCGGTGGCCAACATGAGCAAGTATAAGTAGAGTTTATCTATCCTTAGACCCTAAGCCATATGAATCCTTCTCTACCCTTACCAACTCTACCCCTTGTGTTATCCTTGGATGAATTAGCTAGAGGAAATATAACCATTCCCTATGGAAAATACGATACCCTAAATACTTTCAGGTGAAGGCTACAACGGTAATTTCATGCGCTTGCGCATTCTTTCTGTTTGTGTTAAGAAATACCAACAGATGTCAACAAGAACTTGGAGCATTTATTTTGAGTGGAAACCTAACAAGCATGTTTTTGTGCTTATCCCTAGTGTAAGAGTAGAACATTTTTGGGTGGATCTAAATGGAAGGCATGTTTTTGCGCTTACCCCTAGTGTAGGAGTAGTGCATATGTGGGTGGAGTGTACGTGATTGTGATTTTAAAAGCTTGACAGACTTCTCATAAGGGTCAACATTAACAAAACTCAACACATATACAAGCAGCATATAAGTGGAAGGTTTTCCTAATCTAAATATATATGGCTTTGGTAGGAATTTTAGGTTTGTCATATAGGAACTCATCATGATTGATTTTTTTCAAAAGAAAATACTCCAAAACTTAGTTTAGTTTGGAACTAGATAAATAGCAGCTCAGACCATCTCATATCATATCCGTCTACCACCTAGACTTAGATCAAGCATTCGCAACCCACGAGTATCAAGTTCAAAGTAAGTTCTTATATCAAATCAAGTCTATCTAGTACTCGGGAGAATTTTGGACCGAAAACTAGGCACTTGAAAGGAATTATAACAGAGCAACTATTCATCATATCCATCAAAAGTTTATTGAGGAGAAAGTCTTAAGCTCCCAACTATGTTTATTTTATTTTATTGGTACTAAGCATATTGAAGAAAACTATCACTCACAAAAAAAATTTTTATCTTATTGTAAAAAATGCTTAAAATAAAATGAAGCGAAAGGATACTTACCTGGATAGTTGGAGATGCATCTCCCCCAAGCTAGCTTATTCATGGGGATGTATCTTCCCCAAGCTAGCTTTTGGTGAGGGTTTAGTGTTTTAAGTCCTTCGAACGGGACTCCCCCTTGCAAAGTTCATTGATCGTGTACCTCAGTTCCCTCTTGAGGATGCAAATTCTTGTGGTGGCACCCCCAGTAGTAGCGCTTCCAATGGTGCTACCACCATCTTCTGCCAAACCCGTATTGGTTTTGAATTTGATTTTGGTTTGATAGGTTCATCCTTCTTGACTTTATCTTTCCTCTTTGTTCAACATTTTGAAATCAATCATTAGTAGTAGAAGCTGGTGGCATCTTGTGTGCATCATTATTGCCGGTTCAAAACTTTCACTTGTGGAATTTGGGGGATCGATTCCCCCACACTTTGCTCAAAGTGTGTTCTGCTCATAAAGACAAGGTAGAGATCAAGTGCATAGGCTCTGTTGGTGGGAAAACACCAACAGAACTAAAACTTTATTTATTTTCTCTAGCCTTATGCACATCAAATCATGTTAGGTTTGACATTATGTGCATTCATTTTTACAACATGGGTGATAAGATCAGAAGGATGAGTATGAAAGTGGCATTTGAATACATTCATAAAAAGAGTGGAGTTGCTTAACCAAAGGAAGGATTATCCATCTTTTCATAATGTATCAAACTTTATACGATTATGACTATCATCTTCCAAAGATAAGATATACAACATTTTAGCTCATTTAGTTAAGACTATGAGATCAAGAAAGTGGTGCTATGAACAAACTTAAGGAACAAGGCATGTTGAGTTAATCAGGTTGGATCATGCAAAGTTCTCTAACATGTTTCTTCATTTGTGTAAATTGCAAGATCGAAGGAAAGCTTTTTAAATAATTACCACTTACCTTAAGATGTTACCTTCATCATTGGAGCGTGATGACCCCCTATGATGAAGGTTAGATGACTTATGGTAATCTTTTCTTCCTGCTTGGAGCTTTCCTTGCTTGAGCTATTAATAAGCATCTTGTCTCCTATATCGCACTCTTTCTTTCTCATCCTTTTATTATGCCATCCTTGTTCTTTTCTTTTATGGATCTCAGCACTTTGTTTGGACCTTCTGCTCCTCTCATTGTTGTATTCCTAAAGAAGGCTTATCTGATTTACACATTAGTGAGGGATTCATGGCTTTAGGTCCATTGATCAAGACCTCTTCTTGTATTTAGCTTTTCTTTGTACCATTTGATCCTAGAGATGAGGATATGGACAATTGCATGCTCTTCTTCCATCAACCTTTCTTGATTTCTGTTGATTCTTGCTTGACATGTTGGGGTTCATTGGAGATGCAAACTCAAGTTCCTCCTTGATTGTTTTTGTCTTCTAGCGGCATGGCGGAGTGTTATTCTTCTTTGTTTGTCAGTGATTCACCAGCTGTCTTTATGGTCAAAGAAGGAACCTCATTAGTACTTGTATGAAAGCTTCATCTCAATGACTTAGGGATGTTGTCTCGCTATCATGGTTGTGTCCTTTCAAGGCACCGTCGATAGACCTCCCTTTATTTCTAACGTCTGTTGATACGAGCGTGCATACCATGATGTAGTGGCATCTTGTTATCTTGGTCCTTGCTGTTGACATATGAGTGGTGTCTTTGAAGATGATGGAAGTAGACGTATTCTGGTTAATACTAGGTGGGTTGCTTCCTGCTTCTCCTCAGCACCTTAGCTTGAGTCGTGGGAAGGCACAATGCTAGGTTGTCTTTGATGTTGCTCATAGCTTGTTGATTTGTTTGTCCACTTCCAAAGCTGTAGTGGTGGTTTGGGTTGGGGTTTGTAGGTTCATACCAAACCTTGAACAGGCATAACTTATATTCGTTTATCTAGTTCTTCCTTCCATAATGAATGGGCTAGGTCTTCTTTGCACAAAGTTATTGGTGTTGAACACATGCCTTGATTAATCTTTGATGTGAATTTATCTCTTGACTTACCCAGATTGAACTTGAGAGTTTCCTACAGGAGTTAGTCTAACAAAAATAATCAGTGTCTACGCAACTAATTTTTAGTGCAATAACCAAACAAGACTCCATGTCTAATTTTGATTAAGGAAGGCATTTCAACCTAAGAACCATGCTTAATTTAAAAGCCTATGGAAGTATGTTGAGTACTTCTAAACCAAAGCATACTATAGCAGACAAAGGTAGCATGAAAGCACTATAGAGATTTATTCAAAAAGTGATGAAAGAGATAATGATCATGGTGTGTAATAATTTTTTTTTCAATAAAGATGCAAGTGACATGGATGTATGCAAGGAACTAAACATGCTGTGGATTTGAAATGAGAAAACTTAAATTAAGCGGTAGTGTATGCATGGGTTATTCGAAGTAAACATGCAATGGAATGCAATAATTAAAAGATAACTACTCATCAAGTTTAAAGTCCATGAGCAAGACTATCTCACCTTTATTGATCATACTTACTATGACTCACATGTTGGAATTTGTGAGTAGTGCATCATCTGTATTTATCAATTGAGATGTGATTTGAATTCTTGTGATGTCAATCTTTTTCTCCAATCTACACATGGTTAGAATAATATATATGTGTATGCAAACTTGTGAGATGGTAGGATTCCAACGTTGACGGATCTTGAATATTCAGGCGCCCTAGGTTCTTCAATGTTTCTTCTTCTTTTCTTCTTTTCTTGTGGAAATTTGCTAGAAGATCGAATCGACGTCTGTTGTCCTGTCTATTCCACGGTTCAACAGAACAGAGGTAATCCCACA
>NW_027096844.1:0-40000 GCF_019320115.1 Miscanthus floridulus | reverse complement strand
TATCTAGAAGTCTGGATAAGGTCAATTATGAATCCATTGATTATAAGTCTGAGAGATGCTTTCCTTTGCTCTTATAGCAGTTAATGCCAATTCTCTATTGAAGGATAATTTACTGCTGTGAAGGTTTGGGCCAATTCCTCTAAAAATTACATCAATCCTTGCTCCCCAAATGGTCCAGCACATCAAAATGACGGCATTTAGGAAGAATTCTAAATTCAGAAATGCTAACGCACACCCGTATGTTTTCAGAGCCGGTGGCACACGTTTTTTTACTGTGCCTCTGAGTGTAGGGCCCACACCCGACTCCAACTGAAAACAGCGAACGCGAGGCGACACTCCTTCCTCACACGACTCCAACGCGGCGGCGCATCTCTCTCTCCCCGACGCTCCTCTCTCTCTCCGACACTCCTCCCTCTCTCTCTCTCTCTCCCCCCAGCGCCGGCGAGCCCCACCCGCGTCCCGGCGACCACCCGACGAGCCCCACCCGCGCCCGCGTCCCCACCCGCGCGCGAGCTCACCGGCCATGGCAGATCCGGCTCCAGCAATGGTGGATCCGGCGAGGTAGGTCTTCTTCTCCTGGTTAGGGTTCCGGCGATCCTCTCCCCCAACCTTTGTCCTTGTCCTTCCATAGAAAAAAATTGTTTCTTGTGATCTATGATCTGTGATTTGTGATATGTGATCTGTGCCAAGGAGTAACTGGGGGAGAGGAAGAACTTGGGGGAGAGGCGGGCCGCGCACCGGGGGTTGGGTGAGCGGTGGCGGTGGAGCACTCGCCGGGCAGCGGGGCGAGAGCTGGGTACGACTGGAGGTAGAAGAAGAGGTGGAAGCCATTGGATCTTCATCGTATGGTCAAAAAAATCGTGTGCTAGAACAGGGTGAAACACCCGTGTGCCAGGTAGACAGACTCTTCTAAATTTAGTCGATCTCTGAAATAAAGGATCACTTCTGGGAAGCTTGATTCAGGTTGTGTATCTAAGTTTAAAATTCCCCAGCAGGATCTTGCAAAGGGGCATTCTAGGAATAGATGGTGGAGTGTTTCTTCTGTTGCTAGTTGACAGAGTTCACAATTATATGTCTCCAAATGCACATGTTCTTCCTCCTAATTAAGGATGTTCCGTGTGCTTAACCTCTCTTTTAAGAGGAACCAAAAGAAGATCTTGTGTTTTGGTTGGCAAATTGTTTTCCACAGCCATCTGAAAACAGGATGAACTTGGTGTTGTCCAATCAACCTCCTATAAATTTTTGTTGCTGAGAAAATATTTGATCCCCATGTATATCCCCACAAGTCATTCTCCTCATTTACATTCAGATCTTCCAGGTTTCCTCTCAGTGCCTGAAGTTGTGAAAAGGCCATAGTTGACAGGGGTAAATGGAACAGGTGATTGGGCAGATTGTTGACCAGAGCAGCTGATAGGAATGTTGTTAGTTTTTGCAAAGGAAAATAATTCTGGGTACTTTAGCTTGGCTGCTCTAACAGATCCATCTATCCAATTATCTTCCCAAAGCAAACAAGGCAATGGGAGTTTCATTACTTCGTCCGCTTTTTCTCAAAAGGATAGATGATTCAGGATGCACTATTTAGTATTGCAAATTAAAGCATTTGCTCTTCTCGTTGCATGGTGCGGCATCGAAAAGCATGCATTGATGCATATATATTCCGAGCTCTTAAGTCTTTAACACATGAGACTGCACTCACACCCACCGTGTCCGGCCCCGGGAATTCGAACCAGATGCGTGCGCGTGGTTTGCCAGCGCCGCCTCCGTCGTCAAGCCTTAATTAGCTCTAGCGAGATAGTACAAGTGGCCCACACGTCCGAATTTTTTATATTTTAGCCTTTTTTTAGTTTCTCATAAATAGACCCCTAGAGGAAAGATTCTAGAATATGGACCCTTAGCTCGGTGCCATTGATGCTGGCATCGAGCTAACACGTCTCGGCGCCAGCGTCCCTGGCGCCAAGCTCCTGGGCTCGACGCGAACGTGGAAGGTGACATGGCGCGGAGCTCGGCGCCAGTCACTCTGACGTCGAGCTTGGCGCCGTAGATCTTGACGCTGAGCTCGGCGCCAGAGTGACTGGCGCCAAGCCGTTATTACCTATGGGCCCCGCCCCTCTCTTCCCCTCCCTCTCTCGCCCTAGCAGAGCAGAGCCGAGCGTCGCCACCGCCGCCGCCCGCGCTCGCGCCTCCACTGGCCACCCTCGCCCATTCCGCGCCACCGCGGCCGCCCCACCCCCCCCCCCCCCCCCCCCCCCCCCCCGCGTCGTGCCGTTGCCTGTGGCTGCCCGCCCGTGCCCCGCTCCCCTCGCCGGTTCTTGTGCCCACGCCACGCCCTCTCCTCGCCTTGGCCTCGCCCTGCCTTGCCGCCCTCCACCGCCGGCCTCGGCCACGGCCACCGTGCCTCCCGCGCCCGTCGAACCGGACTCGCCGCACGGAGCCCCGGGCATCCCGCGCCCGCCACACGCCACCGCTGTCGTCGACCGCACCACCGTCGACCCCGCCACCTACAGCGGTCAGTCGTGCCACTACCGGCCCGGATCGTCGGCCTGACCCATATCCATCGTCCGCTACGACTCCGTCGACGTCCGCGGATCAGTCGTTGGAAAGGTAAAAATTATGAATATGCAATGTACCTACTTAGTTGGGATTTGTTATTTACTAGTTAATGTGATGACTCAGGTAGTTGATTTAGTTAGTGATCTAATGATATATATATATATATATATATATATATATATATATATATATATATATATATATATATATATATATATATATATATATATAGAAACATAGATACATAGGTACATAGATATAGTTAGATAGCTACTTACATATGTAGTTATATATTTAGTTAACTAAATATGATCTAGCTATTTAGTTAGTACACTGTATATATATACGTAGTTAATATCTTATTTACTTAGTTTGTAGTTAGAAAGTACTTGTTATGTACTATCTATCGTCTAATTTGGACTAAAGGACATGCGTTTCGTTACGTGTTTGAACTAGATGGACAACCTAGTGACCATATATCATGGAGGCACCGTTGAAAGCGATCGCTATGGATATGTTGAGTTTGTTGACATGCAAAGCGTGTCTGTGCTATTTAATGACAGACCTTCATTTAGTGAGATGGTTGCAAGGGCTCGGGAGGAGCTACATTGCCTTGGAGATAATGGCATTGCAGTTGATGGTGCACTGCACCTAGGTTCTCCTCCCAACATCTTCAGGCGAATGATCTCAATTGGTTGTACGGATCAGTGAGAGAACTATGTGAGATCAACTATGAAGAGCCAGCTGCAACGTTTGGACGTGGTTGTGCGTCGGATGTTAGTTGATCACATCCCTCATGGGTTTTCCCTAGCAATGGATCAGCAGGCACACATCGTCCCTCCCGTTCCAGAACCTTATATGCATGTGGAGATTGCACCTACGGTTCCCGATGCTCAATCTGCCCCTAATGCGGTAGTTGGAGATGGTTGTCAGACTCATATTTCCATGGTAGATCCTCCTCATGAGATCCCTTTGACATAGAATCATCCGAGTAAGTGTCTTAACCACATAGTTTTTGGGAGCTTACCCCATTCCTTATATCTATTTCTTTTATTCTTTCCTTATTTCTCTACTTATGTTGTAAGAGACATTCCTAAGAATGTGGATGTGCCCCCTGTTGCTGTGCAAGTGCACTTTGGAGATGGATTCTGTGGCTCCAATAGTATTGAAATTATACATGATTCGGAGCCATATGAGATGGCTAGGGCTCTTGATTCTGATGATGATCGCCCTGTTGGAGAGCTGACGGAGAATGATGTTGAGATGATGAGGTGTATCTTTCCTGGCCGTCGTTATCCTAGAGTTCACGAGTTCAGTGATCTTGCTCATTCCGATCAGGCGTTTGCAGAAGGATGTGACGATGAGCTCCTAGAAGCTCCTGAGGCCGGTCCTAACATGGTAATTGAGAATGGGAGGGTGTTCAATGACCTCCCTGCTTTGAAAAGGTGGTTGCAGGCTTTTGCAGTGATACAAAAGAGACCTTACAAGGTATTGTATTCATATGCGGAGCGCCATTACACAGTTGTGTGTGACAAGGAACGCTACCCATGGAGGGTTTGTGCAAGGAAGCAATAGGTCACCAAAAAATGGAAGATCACAAAAGTTGTCGGGCCACACAATTATGCTGACCATGAGCTGACACTGAGGCATCGATAGTTGACATCTACCCTCATTGCCAAGCGGTTGATGAGAATTTTACAGGGAGAACCCAACATAAAGGTGAGGACAATTATCAGGACTGTTGAGGCGTTGTATGGAGGTTATGTGATAACTTATGGTAAAGTATGGAGGGCTAAGCAGCGAGCGTGGAAGATGATATATGGGGACTGGGAGGATGGGTATGAGCAGCTGCCAGTTCTTTTCAATGCAATCAAAGCGGTGAATCCAGACATGCATTATGAGTATATCCCAAAACCAAATGCATGGAAGGATGGGAGGTAGATATTCTTCCGTGCTTTCTTATGCTTCCCTCGGTGTGTCGAGGCCTTTAGGCACTGTTGTCCCATATTCTCCATTGATGGTACGTTATTGATTGGCAAATACAAGGGCACACTTCTTATAGCCATATCCTATGACGCGAACAACAAGTTGGTTCCTTTGGCATTTGCTTTGGTTGAGAAGGAGAACAATGACAGTTGGGGATGGTTCTTGAGGCTAGTCTGGATACACGTGGTTGGGCCTAGCAGGGAGGTTAGAGTCATATTTGATAGGCACTAGGACATACTTAATGATGTGTGAGAGCAGATAGAGGGGTATGCACCTTTGCACCATCGTTGGTGTACTCGGCACCTTGCCGAGAATCTACTCTGGAAGGATGGTGTGAAGGGTAACTTTGATCTATTCCAGGAGGCTGCTCGATAGCTTGAGGACAAGTACTTTTAGGAAAAGTTGGAACAGGTTAGAACCACATCAAATGCAGAAGGTAGATAATGGCTCACAGGTTTGATGAGGGATTTGGAGAAATCGACGAGAGCTCACGATGCCAGTGGATGGAGGTACGAGTTTTAGTGCAGCAACATGGCGGAGTCATTCAATAAGTTGCTATTGGGGATACGTGGTATGCCCGTGAATGCAATCGTTCAATTCACCTTCTATAAGCTTATTGCCTGGTTCAACGATAGACACGCCCATGCATTGTAGTTGCGGAGTGATGGAGAGATATGGGCTCCAAAACCAAAGGCACACCTAGAGAAAGCAAGAGAGAGGGCTGGCACACATGAGGTTACATGCTTTGACCACGCCACAGGGACTTATCAGGTCGAGCATAGGGGCGGTACAATGTCCGACGATGAGGTCTGAGAGTCAAGTATACATGTGGTTGTCCTCCAAGATTTCAAATGCACTTGTGGTAAACCAAGGCAGTACCACTTTCTATGTTCTCATTTGGTGGCAGCAGCTAGGCATCGCAACTATAATATTGAGAGGAGGATACCTCATGAGTTCAGTGTCGACATGCTTGTGCACACATGGAGCCCCCGCTTCATGCCTTTTCGAGACCCTAGAGAGTGGCCTCCATATGACGGGCCGAAGTACATTGCGGATCCAGCTTATCATTGGAACAAGCATGGATCAAGGCAGAGGACTAGGCACAGGATGGTTATGGATCAAATACCCAGAAGAATGAGGCATTGGAGAGGAACTCCATTTGTTACTGACCACGAGCAGTACGAGTGCGTCAAGTGTGGTAGACTTGGCCACAATTCATGAAGTTGCCATTGGCAGATTAGTGAGGTGCGACTATTGGTTGATTTTATTATTTTATATTTATCATATTCATTTAATTAATTATGCATGTCTCAATTTATGCTTGTATTTGTGTCAATTACTTATACATTTCTAAGTTCATGTTTCATTGTATATTGAAATTCTAATTCATTCACTTTTTCTAGGATGGCGCAATTCCACCTGCTTGACCCGACGTACGAGGCGACCCACCGAGGACATCTCATAGCGCTGGGGTAGGTAATAATCAATAAGTTTTGTTTAAAATTTGGTGAGCGTACATGTGTTCGTGAAGTAATAGGAGACTATGTTTTATTCGATGCAGGACCTTCCGCTCCTTCGTCCTAGAACCCACAGCGGGTTCTTGGACATGCGGTACGATGACAGGTGCACTCCTTTCCTACAAAGAGCTGGCCTAGATGTCATCTCTTTTCAGGTTCATCGTGGGTTGCCCAAGTTCAACTCAGCGGCCATAACTACGTTGGTTGACAGGTATTAAATTGAATCATTGCCTTCATTCATGGCCATTTGTTCATACGATTGACTTTTTGACAAGTAATCTTGCTTTGTCTTAAATATAGGTGGCGGCCGGAGACTCACAGCTTCCACCTACCTTTTAGAGAGATGACAGTCACGCTCTAGGACTGTCAGAAGATGCTAGGCCTAAGGATTCACGGCAACCCAGTCACTGGGCAGTGTAGGTCAGAGGGCTAGAGAGCACGAGTGGAGGCCTTCCTTGGGTGTGAGCTTGGTGAGCAAGGGGCTCGCACTTTTGGAGTTCCCATCTCCTGGCTACGGGAAGAGTTTGCATAGTGCCCCGAGGAGGCAGATGAGGAGACAGTTGGGTACTACTGCAGGGCATGGATCCTACACCTATTTGCCTGCGTTCTCTTCCCCGACACCACCGATGATAGTGCATCCTGGATGTGGATCCACTGCCTTAGTGACTGGGACCAGGTGGGTCACTACAGCTGGGGCTCTGCAGTCTTGTGTTTTCTATACCGATAGTTGTGCGAGGGGTGTCTTCGGCCTTCGTTCAACGTGTCACTTGGTGGATGCGTGTACCTATTATAGCTGTGTATGTGGGCTCGTGTTCCAGTTGGCCATCCAGAGGTTTTGGCTCATCGTGAGTGGTTCCAAGGTCAGCCTCCAAGTCAGCAGCCGACGTGGGTGTACCTTTGGGACCAGGTCAGGGTTCCATACGTGAGGTTAGACCGGGCATACATTGAGTTCACGAACAAGCTAGACACGCTGACGGCGTCTAGTGTAAGTAAATTTTATTTTCCATGCTGGTTTGGAAAGGATTAGTATACCATCTAACATCTTGTTTGGACATGTTGTAGGTGGAGTGGGAGCCGTATGGTGGAGAGGGCGCACTTCCTTTTTAGTTGAGCAATGTTTGTGGGTTCGACGATGACTTCTATAGGATGAGGTGCCCTCTAATCTGCTTCTATGCTGTTGAGTTTCATATGTCAGATAGGGTTGCACACCAAGTTGGAGTGAGACAGCTTTGGCCTACGGCTCTGTTCTCGACTGGCGTTGACTTACACAAGTAAGTGTTTTGATATTTCAAATATCTTGTGATGGTCTATTTCTATTAATATGGTGACATGTACATGAATTCAAGTAACGATGACATACGTGTAGGTTGGATCGTCAGAAGAACAAGAAGATTTTTGACTAGGAGAGGCACCACCAGTCCTTCATTGAGCAATGGGAGGAGATGCACGACAACGTGGACGACAACAACGAGCCGCACATGAACCGTGAGTTCAGGTGGTACCAAGCTTGGTACCAGTGTGCGACACATTGCGGGCTAAGGGTACAGTGGACAGAAGATGACTACGCCGACATCGAGTCCTCCAACGATGAAGACACGGTGTACAACCAATCGACTCGTGTAGGAAGGCAGGTGGAGGCAGGACCGATCTTGGACATAGTGGTAAGCCAATTGCCTTATTTTTCTACGTTAAGTTGCACAAAAGTACATTAGGCGTTCTTGGACCGACATTAGGAGTTATCTATTTTAGTTAGTGCCACCTTCGTGCCGTGTCACCCTTATAATACGTTAGATTCTTGTACAAAAGAAAACAAAATCTATTGCTATCTGTTTAGAAGTATTATTACTAAGAACTTTGTTGTAGGGCAATACACTCAAATGCTCAGTTGAAGAGATTGAGCGCATTTGGCCGAGAGTCAGGGACGACTACATGCTTAGCTTCCTGGACGTAAGATTAAAAATATTCTTTCAAACATATCATTAATATGTTAGATTCTTTAAGTTAACATAATTTTGTACAACAGAGGCTGTCACGTCATCTACATCGCGCGGCTGGTCATTGTGGTTGCAGGACAGACATGATGCAAGACGTGTACGTTCCTTCCGTAGGCAGAGGAGGCTTAGGTTCCTCTAGCCAAGCAGCTATAGGGGACGGGGACGAGGATGAGGAAGACGACGACGATGACATGGACAAGAGGCACGAGGAGCTTGGCCCCTCTCAGCTCCATGACACTCCCTCGACTCATCCTACACTGCCTCTAGGCACTAGGCGACGCCATCCATGTTGAAAGCATCTAGGCCCCTAGTTGGATTTCGGTGATTAATGTCAATACAAGATTACTATGACTAACGTGTGTTTTGCAGAGGCAATTAAGTTAGGTCATGGTAATGGAGATCGATTGGGCAATAGAGGTTGTCATGCCCCTACGATGGAAATCGTTTCGGTTTTTAAAGGATGGACGACAAGGTTAAGGATAACTAGTTCTAAGTGTCGATTAGAGTTGGAGAGACACTTAGAGTAGTTTAGGACTTTGTTTTTCCTTTGGCCGTACTATTAAGGGGGGTATGAACGGGTAGCTTGACCTAGTTGAGTCTAGTGAGTTAGGTGTGGTGCACACTTGTTAAAACTAGCTCTAGGTAGCTCCTATGAATGCCTAAGATCCTTTGGAGCAAACTTCATTCACATATGTTCGAAAGTTGGAAGTGAATGGAGGGTCAAACACTGACCGGACGCTGGCTCCGGTGCGACCGGACGCTGGCCGCAGGGTCCGGTCAGTTCATTTGACCATGAAGAACAAGTCTGGTGTGACCGGACGCTGGAAGGTCGTGTGACCGGACGCTGAGGGCTAGCGTCCGGTCGACTCTAGTAAGGGTCCAGACTTGGGAAAAAGTGACCGGACGCGTCCGGTCAGTGGTGACCGGACCCTGAGTATCCAGCGTCCGGTCGTTTACAGTAAGCATCCAAGAGCGACCGGACGCGTCCGGTCATCACTTGAAAACTGTTCACGGGTTGAACTGACCGGAGCGTCCGGTCAAAATGATCAGAGCGTCCGGTCATCCCACAGAAGCTCATAACGGTTCATTTTTCAGGCTGCCTTATAAATAGAAGCTCCACTCGTGAGTGGAGTAACTTTTGCTCATTCCAACAGCTGAGAAACACGTTTGTGAGTGCCAAGAAGAGCAAGGTCCTAGTGAGGTGTTTGTGATTTGAGAATCTAAGAGAGTAACCTCACTAGCAAATCAAGAGTAGCAAAGTGTGCATCCATCTTCTCATTAGGCTTCGCATGGTCAAGTGAGAGTTCGTGCTTGTTACTCTTGGTGATCGCCATCACCTAGACGGCTTGGTGGTGATTGGGAGTTTGGTGTTCACCCGGCGGAGCTTGTTGGTGACCCAACTCAAGTTGTGAGCGGTTTTGGGTGATTCGCCGTGACGGAGTGTCGAAGAATCAACCCATAGAGAGCACTTGATCCTTGCACGGATCAAGGGGGAGCTACACCCTTGCGTGGGTGCTCCAACGAGGACTAGTGGGGAGTGGCGACTCTCCGATACCTCGACAAAACATCGCCGCATTCCTTTCTCTCTCTATTTACTTTGAGCACTTACTTTGAGTATTTACGTTGAGCAATTCAATACTTGTTTTACATCCATAGAATTGCTTGCTAGAGTAAGTTTGGAACATAGGTTGCGAGGTTGTTGTGCATTAGTTTGATTTAAACACTTTTCTAGGCACAAGGGGTTAATTGGACTATCCGTAGGATTTGATTATTGCAAGAGAATTTAGAATTAGCCCAATTCACCCCCCCCCCCCTCTTGGGCATCTTGATCCTTTCAATTGGTATCAGAGCCTCGTGCTCACGTTTTTAAGCTTAATCGCTTAGAGCAAGATGTCTCACGGGGATGGACCTCCTCCTATCTTTGAGGGAGATGATTTTCTATATTGGAAAATCCGCATGGAAGCGTACTTAGAAGCTCTAGATGTTGGAATACTTAGAGTCACCTCTCAAGGGTTCCCAACACCTAAGAATGCCGCACAACTTCAAGGCGATGAAGTGAACTATGAAAAATGGAATGCAAAGGCTCGAAACACAATCTTTAGAGGCCTTTGCAAAGATGTATTCAATCGTGTAAGGAACCACAAAGACACCCATGCACTATGGTTGGATGTTTGTACGCTCCATGAGGGAACCAAGAGTGAGCGTGAGGAACGCTATCATCTTATAATTAAAAAGCTAAATTCTTTTGAGATGTTTCCCAAAGAAAGTGCTAATGAGATGTATTCTCAATTAAATGTTCTTGTAGAGGAAGTCAATGGGCTTGGACTTACTCAAATGTCACCATCCGACGTTGTGAGAAAAATCTTGAGTGTCCTCCCCATTGACAAATATGGGCACATTGTGACCGTGCTACATCAAGGTGATCTTTCCGCCGCTACACCAACACAAATCTTGGGAAAGATCAATGCTCATGAGATGTACATGCACATCACACCACAAGATGGTTCATCCTCTACAAAGAAGAAAGAGAAGGACTTAGCATTCAAAGCTAGCCAAGACAAGGGCAAAGCAAGACTTGAGTATGAGAGCTCAAGTGATGAAGATGATGAAGAAAGCCTTGCCCTCATGGTGAAGAAGACCACCAAGATGCTAAAAAGGCTAAACAAGAGTGGCATCAAGTTTGATGGCAAGAAGAAGAAGTTCTTCACTAGCTCAAGAAGAAAGCCAATCTCCGAGATGGATTGCTACAATTGTGGTGAACTTGGCCACCTAGCTCATCAATGCACAAAGCCCAAGAAAGACAAGTTCAAGAACAAGGGCAAGAAAGATGATTCAAGCGATGAAGATGAAAAGAAAAAGAACAAGCCCTACAAGAAGAGAGATGGCAAAAAGAGAGAGTTCTACAAGAAGAAGAAGAGTGGCAAGGCCTATATTGTCGGTGATTGGCTCACGAACATTGATTCATCAAGTGGATCATCCGATGATGATAGTGATGATGAAAAGGTGGCCGCCATTGCAATTGATCTTGCATCTTCACCGCCATCATCGCCATCATCCTCTACACACCTATGCCTTATGGCCAAAGGTGAACGCAAGGTAACTAAGAGTGATGATAGTAGTGATGATGAACATGCTAGCGATAATGATAGCGATAGCGATGATGATGACTCACCTACATATGATGATCTTGTCAAAATACTAAGAAAATATACTAAGATCATTAGAAAGAGTAGAGCTACAAATGAAAAACTTGATGCTAAAAATGATTCACTCTTAGCTAAGTGTGATACATTAGAAAAGGCTAATGATGAGCTCAAAGAAACAAATGATTCTCTATCATCCAAACTCAAGGAGCTCAAATCTTCTAAGAAAGAGCTTAAAGATAAAAATGATAAACTTGAGTGGGTGCACAATGAGCTTATCACTAGTCACAACAAGCTAAAAGATGAATATACAATTCTAAAGATCAATTATGATACCCTTATTATTGCACAAGAATTCTTACCAAATGAGCCACATGATGCTACTAACCATGTTGTTAAGATTGATATAGCTACCTCATGTGATGATTTAATCGATGAAAGCATTGAGCATGGATCTAGTAGCAAAGGCAAGCAAGTGGTTGAGTGCAATGACTATGATGAGTATGTCAAGCTCAAGAGTGACAATGAGAAGCTCATGAAAGATCTTGAAGAGATGAAAACTCACAACACCATTGTGCTAGAAACTCTTGATCATGACAAAGAGTTGATCCTTGAGAATGAGAAGCTCAAAGAAGAAAACAAGAAACTCAAGGAAGAGAAGAACAATGATATTCTCAAGGAAGAGAACAAGAAGCTTAAAATGGAGAAAGAGCATCTCAAGGTAGGATTGAGCAAGTTTGCTAGAGGCAAGCATCTCCAAAGTGAGCTACTCATGAATACCGTCATGAAGATGGATAGAAGTGACATTGGATATATGGCAAGTATAGAGAAGAAGAAGGCTCAAGCTCAACACCAACAATCAAAGCCAAAGCCAAAGCCAAAGAGATGTTTTGAGTGTGGACAAGAAGGCCATTTTGCTCATGAGTGTCAAACTCCACCACCACAACCCTTGCCCAAGCTTGCTAGACCCTTTGCTTTCAATGCTCACTACATGCTTAGAAAAGATTCTAGTGGAAAGATGAAAGTCATGTTCTTAGGACCCCCTAACAAGAGTAGGCCTAAGAAGATTTGGGTGGCTAAGTCACTTGTTGAGAAGGTGAAGGGCCCTCAACAAGTTTGGATCCCTAAAGCTTGAATCTCTTGTGTGTAGGTGAACTACAAGACTGGTGGAAGTCATTGGGTTATTGATAGTGGTTGCACTCAACATATGACCGGTGATCCTCGTATGTTCACCTCACTAGATGAAGAGGTAGATGGACAAGAGAAAATAACATTTGGAGATAATTCAAAGGGCAAGGTCAAAGGATTGGGCAAAGTGGCAATATTAAATGATCATTCCATCTCCAATGTGCTCTATGTTGCTTCATTGAGTTTCAACTTGCTATCCGTTGGACAATTGTGTGATCTTGGCTTCCAATGCTTGTTCACCGAGAAGGAGGTGGTTGTATCTAAGGTAGATGACAATCAAGTGATATTCAATGGATTTAGATACAACAACTTATATCTAGTTGACTTTACCTCCGAAGATGCAAACTTGAAGACTTGCCTATTCACCAAAACAACACTTGGGTGGCTATGGCATAGAAGACTTGCTCATGTTGGGATGAGCTCACTCAAGAAGCTTATGAAGAATGATTTGGTGAGAGGATTGAAGGATGTGAAGTTTGAGAAGGACAAGCTTTGTAGTGCATGTCAAGCCGGCAAGCAAGTTGCAAACACTCATCCAACCAAAGCTTTCATGTCAACCACAAGAGTGCTAGAACTCCTACACATGGATTTATTTGGACCAACAACATACAAGAGTTTGGGAGGAAATCTCTATTGTCTTGTGATTGTGGATGACTATTCGAGGTATACATGGGTGTTCTTTCTTCATGACAAATCCGAAGTTGCATCTTATTTCAAGAAGTTTGCCAAGAGAGCTCAAAATGAATTTGAAGTGAAGCTCAAGAAGATAAGAAGTGACAATGGCAAAGAGTTTGACAACACAAACATTGAATCATATTGTGATGAAGTTGGAATCAAACATGAAGTCTCCGCAACCTATACTCCTCAACAAAATGGTGTAGTTGAGAGAAAGAACCGGACTTTGATCACTCTTGCAAGGACAATGCTAGATGAGTACAACACCCCTGAAGCTCTATGGGCGGAAGCAATCAACACCGCATGTTATGCATCCAACCGCCTATTTCTTCAAAAGTTCCTTGTTAAGACACCGTATGAGTTGCTCAATGGGAAGAAGTCGGATGTCTCCTTCTTTAGGGTGTTTGGTTGCAAGTGCTACATCTACAAGAAGCGGCAACACCTAGGGAAGTTTCAAAGACGTTGTGATATAGGTTTTCTTGTTGGTTACTCATTGAAGTCCAAAGCATATAGAGTATTTAATCATGCCACCGGCTTGGTTGAAGAAACATATGATGTGGAATTTGATGAATCTAACAGCTCCCAAGGAGCATATGAGAATCTTGATGATGTAGGTGATGAACCATTGAGGGAGGCTATAAAGAATATTCCGGTGGGAGACATCAAGCCAAAAGATGATGAAGATGATGTACAAATCATTAACCAACCTTCTTCATCAAGTGTACCACAAGATGGTGAAAAAGATGGGAGAGTAGAAAATGAAGATACTCATATCTCCCATGAGCAAATGGTGGTACAAGCACAAGATGTTAATGCTCCACAACCTCCTCCTCAAGAGGTCAATAGAAGAAATACACCTCTCCTACAAGATCATCCACAAGATCTCATCATAGGGAGTCCATCAAAGGGTGTAATGACTCAATCTCAAAAACTTACTTCATTTATTGCTCATCACTCTTTTGTCTCTTGCTATGAGCCTACCAAGGTAGAAGAAGCTCTTAAAGATCCGGATTGGATCAATGCCATGCATGAAGAGTTGAACAACTTCACTCGCAATGAAGTTTGGAATCTTGAAGAGCGACCAAAAGGTGCAAGAGTCATTGGAACAAAGTGGGTGTTCCACAACAAGCAAGATGATCAAGGTGTTGTTGTGAGGAACAAGGCAAGACTAGTTGCAAAGGGATTCTCTCAAGTTGAAGGTTTAGATTTTGGAGAAACCTTTGCACCGGTTGCAAGATTAGAAGCCATCCGTATCCTTCTTGCATATGCATCACATCATGAAATGAAACTATATCAAATGGATGTGAAAAGTGCATTCTTAAATGGCTTTATTAATGAACTAGTCTATGTTGATCAACCTCCCGGGTTTGAAGACCCTAGATATCCTAATCATGTTTATAGGTTGTCCAAGGCACTATATGGGCTTAAGCAAGCCCCAAGAGCTTGGTATGAGCGTCTTCGGGATTTCCTTATTGAGAAGGCCTTCACCATTGGGAAGGTCGACACCACACTATTCACCAAGAAGCTTAATGGGCATATCTTCATTTATCAAGTATATGTTGATGATATCATCTTTGGATCATCAAATGAAGACTCATGCAAAGAATTTGGTGAATTGATGTCTAAGGAGTTCGAGATGTCAATGATTGGTGAGCTTACATTCTTTCTTGGTTTTCAAGTCAAGCAAATGAAAGAAGGCATCTTCATCTCTCAAGAGAAATACACAAAAGATCTTCTCAAGAGATTCAAGATGGATGAATGTAAGCCAATCAAGACCCCAATGCCTACCAATAGACATCTCGACCTAGATGAGGGAGGTAACTCGGTTGATCAAACTCTCTACCGTTCTATGATTGGTAGCTTACTATATTTAACCGCATCTAGGCTCGACATCATGTTTAGTGTGTGTATGTGTGCTAGATTTCAAGCTAGTCCTAACAAAACACATTTAATTGCCGTAAAAAGAATCCTTAGGTATCTTAAGCACACACCAAGCATTGGCCTTTGGTATCCCAAAGGAGCTTTATTTGAATTAATTGGCTATTCCGATTCGGACTACGCCGAATGCAAAGTTGATAGAAAGAGCACATCCGGAGGGTGTCATTTGCTTGGTAGATCACTTGTGTCTTGGTCCTCCAAGAAACAAAATAGTGTGGCTTTGTCCACCGCCGAAGCGGAATACATTGCCGCGGGTGCTTGTTGTGCACAAATATTATACATGAAACAAACTTTACTAGACTATGGAGTAGTTCTAGAGAAAGTACCTCTTTTGTGCGACAATGAAAGTGCGGTAAAACTTGCAAATAATCCGATTCAACACTCTCGCACCAAGCATATAGATATCCGCCATCACTTTCTAAGAGATCATGTGGCTAAGAATGATATATCACTAGAAGGTGTAAGATCCGAAGATCAATTAGCGGATATCTTCACTAAACCGCTAGATGAGGCTACATTTTGTAGATTGCGGAATGAGCTCAATGTACTTGATTTTAGTAACTTCACTAAAAATTGAGTTTGTGTTGTCCCTTGCATTCATTGTAATATACAACATGTTTAATTTGTGGCAATGCATATAGGGCTTGTCTAACATGGTTAAGATAACCGCTGTAAAGCGTGTGAAGAAGCTTAACCTTGGATCAAACTTGACAAGCAACTAGATTTACTTACAAGTATTACATATGCATGAATGTTGTTTTGTTGTTTTGTTCCATTTGTTCTCTTGTTGCCTATTTTCTTAAAAAGAATTATAGCCTAAGGTAAAATATTTTGAAAAATATGAGGGTTTGAGAGAGGTCACTCACATCAGTCCCAATTGGTGTTTATTTGGATCTTATTCAAGTTGGGACTTGATTGGGAACAGGCAGCGCGAAGGAAGATTGAAGGTTTGCTGGAAAAGGTGCACCGGACGCTGTTGTCCAGCGTCCGGTCAGTTCATAGGAGGTGAACTGCTACTGAAGGAGTGACCAAACGCTGTGTCTGTGCGTCCGGTCAGGAAGGGTTCAGCGTCCGGTCGATTGAAGGAAGACCAAGGTGTACTGACCGGACCCTTCATGCGTCCGGTCATGGACCACCGGACGCGTCCGGTTCTGATTCTAGAGGATTTGGACCTCTCTGGAATCGACCGGACGCTGGGTGGTAGCGTCCGGTCGCTACCACCGGAGCGTCCGGTCAGTGGATCTCGCGCGACTTTAGGACTCTTTTCGGTTTCCTTTTCTGTCGCGTTAGGGGGATTATTTAACCGTGCCTTCGTGTTCCTCTTCCCTGACCTAACCAGCGCCATCAAATCTCCATGACCGAGCCCTCGTAGTCTCCTCTACCGCCACTGCCCACCTCGCGCCCACAGCCGCCGCACTCCAGCCGAGCCCGCAGCCGAGCTACGTGCCCCGGCCTCGCGCACCACCATGCCAATACTGGCCCGACGCAGCCACCGAGCCTCACCCACGCCAGCACATCTTGCAGCGCCGCCGTGCTCCAACCTGCCATGCCTCTGCAGCACCACACCGGCCTCCTCGTGCCCAAGCTCGCCGCTCTGCCGTTGCCAAGGCTGCCGGTCTTCACGCCGAGTGCACTAGCCCTACCATCCCCTTGATTGGTAAGGCAAGTTTTGTGTTTCAATCTTGATCTCCACAATTGTGACCTGGATCAAATTTTCAATGCACTAATTCCCCATTGCATTCAGGGCTTTTGACCTAACCCTAGCCGGTTCTGAGATCCCCTGCGTGACTGTTTATCTCTTCTTGGGTCGCTGATCGTCAGGTAGAAAGCCACTCGATTCAAGTTCGCATCTACATTGCTTTCTCTATTAGGATTTCGCATCTATTAGACATATGGTATTTATTTGTATATCCATCTATTCTATCGTGCAGCGAGTCAGTTCCGTTGTGTTTCGTCTGGCAGTTGGCAGTCAACTTGGAGCCAAGCTCGTGAGTAAGGATCGAGGCCAAGCCTTGAAAGCGGCAGTTCACCATCTTGTCAGTTCAGATGGCTCACACCAAGAATGTTGGTGCTGGCCTAGGTGATGATGATCGGAGGCCCCCACCTCGCTAGCCAGCTGGATCTAAGGGCAAGTCAACCAAGCAGGTGACATCCAAGAAGCGGAAGTACCCCGATGCAGAGACAGTGAGAGCTGCAGCTGTTGCAGAGGCCGCAGAGCGTGCTGAGAGAGGAGGTGCCCGCAGCGGCGTGGTTATAGCAGATCCACAGCTCACACCAGCACAGAGGGCAGCAGTTGAGGAGGCTGAGTGACGTCATGGTGGTCCACCTAGGACTATCATGATGGCAGGTCGTCGTCTGCCTATTGAGGAGCCTCGTCCTTAGGGGGAGTCCCAGCAGGAGGCACAGCAGCAGCCCCCACCAGCAGAGCCTCAGCCAGTTGAGCAGACCTAGGAGGCCAAGGAGACAGAGCTAGCACCCTAGCTTCGCCGCTCTGGACGGTCCCGTGTACCAGTCTCACCGAGGCTGCTGACACAGCGGAGGGGATCACGTCCTCCACCTAGACCATAGGGTCCACCTCTAGTGGTTCACCTCGACTTGAGGGCCGCTACAGCCAGACAGGTTCAGCAGCTGCGGTTTGTTGAGTTTGAGGTCTGGTTTCCTCCGAGGAGGGATGAGAGAGCAGCTGAGGGGTTCTACACGCCACTGTAGGAGGATTTCTACAATGCATATCTTAACAGTGGGGCAGTGTTCAGATCTCAGAGGGTCTGTCAGATAGAGTCCATTGTGGTAGCAGCCGGAGAGAGCATTCGGCCATACTTGTCATATTTGCCAGGACTAACAGATTTGATTAGACGGATGGGCATATATGTACCATCTTGGGTCTGTCAGTTTTATGCCTCACTCTACATCGATCCTCATCACAGATTCATTCACTTTGCTTTCAAAGGCAAAGACTACAGAGTGACGAGTGGCAGAGCCAAAGAGATACTAAGGCTACAGGAGCAGCCTGTTAAGATGCATGAGGTTTGCTATGGACAGCAGGAGCCTCCTAGGCGTCCTCATGGAGGGCAGGTGCCCCCTACAGATTTAGTGCAGCATTGCTTCAAGGAGCCTTTTGGTGAGGGGTCGAGCAGGAACCCCAGTGACTTGACTCCTACAGTGAGGGTACTAGAGGCCATCATCAGGAGGACACTGCTTCCTAGGTTGGGATATAGGGAGGGCCTGACTCGCTTACAGCTCTAGCTTCTCAATGCCATCATGCAGAGGACAGTATTTGACATTTGGGACCTCCTTCTTTCAGAGATGGAGGATACTATTGCTGAGGGATTCAAGGGTCGCAGGCAGCTTCCCTATGCTCATTGGATCACATTCCTCATCTGTAGAATAGTGCTTGATAAGCCTCCTGGTATGATGGATGAGTATACAAGTGCCACCACAGAGTTCCCAGCCTACAACCTGTCATAGAGGATCAGACACACCACTCCTCAGGCACCCAGACAGCCTAGCCATCGTCCCAACGTGCCAGAGTCTGTAGCTCAGCAGGATGAGATCATCAGAGGGATTGCAACCACTGAGGAGGAGGAGCTAGAGGCACAGCAGGAGGTGAGCGAGTATAGTGACAGCTCCGATGACGACTACTAGCCTGTACCTTAGATGCCTCCACGTAGACATGATGCAGAGGCCGGTAGCTCCAGTTCTGCTCCACCTGCTCCGCAGACAGACCCCGCTCTCATAGCTATTCTTGAGCGGATGCAGCAGGATCAGACATGACAGGCATAGGAGACAGCTGCCAACTTCGCACAGTTTCAGGCTCATCAGGACGAGTTCCAGCAGCAGCAACAGCTCCTTCAGCACCAGCAGTTACTTATGCAGCAGTAGCTCATGGGATTCATGCAGCATGTAGTGACAGCCATTGGGGTCCCACTGCCATAGCCTTCGCCCTAGCTTGCATAGCCTCCTACCACTTCGACGACTCTAGCAGTACAACCCAGTGGGCTCCAGAGTCAGGGACAGCCTCCAGCTCAGTTTACTTCACCTCCTGTATAGGTGTCCCAGTGGTTAGCCTCACCTGGTGTAGCCCCGCAGTTTACTCCTTATCACATGGGTTTCTCACCAGAGCAGTCTCCCTCGCTATTCGTGCCTAAAACATCAGTCTCTAGGAGTCTTGGAGCATCTTTCAGCAAGTTGACCGGCATGCCTACACCGCCTCATATGCATTCTGCTGGTCCGTCTATAGCCACTCCAGCTATCATGACTACTCAGAGGCTCCCCTCGTCTGTCGCCTCGTCAGATCCTACGATAGACATACTAGCAGCTTCATAGGCAGCACCTGTCCTAGCTCAGACCCAGACCACTTCAGCGACACTTCCTACCACAGAGGGTCAGTCAGTTCAGAGCTCAGGGTTAGATGATGATGGCACTCAGTTTCATATTGCTCCACGTACTTCAGCGCCCGACTCATCCGCTGCTGCCCCACCGTCCGACCCTTAGGTTTTGGTGTTTGATGCCAAAGGGGGAGAGGGTTTGAGTATGTAGACCTAGGGGGAGTGAGTTTCAGGGGGAGCTAGTTATCTAGTATTAGCCTATTATATACATTTGGAGTTTTATTTGTGTGATACACTATTACTTATGCATTCGTGAGTTTGCTTTCATGCATACTATTATATATATGTGATAGTGCTATCTTCGTGATTGTGATATTTGACATGTGTGATTTCTACTTTGCATTATCTATATGTCATATCACTTGTGTAATGCTCATTTGCTTTTGCTTCCGCATTTACACTTCGAAGCAAATGAGCTTTGTTACTTGTACTCATGATTTATTCATATCCTTTGAGTACATTGTGATGGCTTGGGTCATACAAGCTTGCCTAACTCTTGTGTTCTTATTGACAAAAGCTTATATGAATCAAGCCCATCTAAAAACCTCACTCCATAACATACTCGAGGTGGTATTGTCATCAATCACCAAAAAGGGGGAGATTGAAAGCATCTAGGCCCCTAGTTGGATTTTGGTGATTAATGTCAATACAAGATTACTATGACTAATGTGTGTTTTGCAGAGGCAATTAAGTTAGGTCATGGTAATGGAGATCGATTGGGCAATCGAGGTTGTCATGCCCCTACGATGGAAATCGTTTTGGTTTTTAAAGGATGGACGACAAGATTAAGGATAACTAGTTCTAAGTGTCGATTGGAGTTGGAGAGACACTTAGAGTAGTTTAGGACTTTGTTTTTCCTTTGGCCATACTATTAAGGGGGGTATGAACGGGTAGCTTGACCTAGTTGAGTCTAGTGAGTTAGGTGTGGTGCACACTTGTTAAAACTAGCTCTAGGTAGCTCCTATGAATGCCTAAGATCCTTTGGAGCAAACTTCATTCATATATGTTCGAAAGTTGGAAGTGAATGGAGGGTCAAACACTGACCGAACACTGGCTCCAGTGCGATCAGACGCTGGCCGCAGGGTCTGGTCAGTTCATTTGACCATGAAGAACAAGTCTGGTGTGACCGGACGCTGGAAGGTCGTGTGACCGGACGCTGAGGGCTAGCGTCCGGTCGACTCCAGTAAGGGTCCAGACTTGGGAAAAAGTGACCGGACGCGTCCGGTCAGTGGTGACCGGACCCTGAGTATCCAGCGTCCGGTCGTTTACAGTAAGCATCCAAGAGCGACCGGACGCGTTCGGTTGGTACTGACCGGACCCTGACAGCGTCCGGTCATCACTTGAAAACTGTTCGCGGGTTGAACTGACCGGAGCATCCGATCAAAACGATCGGAGCGTCTGGTCATCCCGTAGAAGCTCATAACGGTTCGTTTTTCAGGCTGCCTTATAAATAGAAGCTCCACTCATGAGTGGAGTAACTTTTGCTCATTCCAACAGCTGAGAAACACGTTTGTGAGTGCCAAGAAGAGCAAGGTCCTAGTGAGGTGTTTGTGATTTGAGAATCCAAGAGAGTAACCTCACTAGCAAATCAAGAGTAGCAAAGTGTGCATCCATCTTCTCATTAGGCTTCGTGTGGTCAAGTGAGAGTTCGTGCTTGTTACTCTTGGTGATCGCCATCACCTAGACGGCTTGGTGGTGATTGGGAGTTTGGTGTTCACCCGGCGGAGCTTGTTGGTGACCCAACTCAAGTTGTGAGCGGTTTTGGGTGATTCGCCATGATGGAGTGTCGAAGAATCAACCCGTAGAGAGCACTTGATCTTTGCACGGATCAAGGGGGAGCTACACCCTTGCACGGGTGCTCCAACGAGGACTAGTGGGGAGTGGCGACTCTCCGATACCTCGGCAAAACATCGCCGCGTTCCTTTCTCTCTCTATTTACTTTGAGCACTTACTTTGAGTATTTACGTTGAGCAATTCAATACTTGTTTTACATCCATAGAATTGCTTGCTAGAGTAAGTTTGGAACATAGGTTACGAGGTTGTTGTGCATTAGTTTGATTTAAACACTTTTCTATCCACAAGAGGTTAATTGGGCTATCCGTAGGATTTGATTATTGCAAGAGAATTTAGAATTAGCCCAATTCACCCCCCCCCCCTCTTGGGCATCTTGATCCTTTCACATGTGACCCTTACACTCTAGGTACGAGCGCTCTCAATCACAAGGGTAAGGGCAAGAGTAGGAGGTAGTGAGGGATGTGGTAGTTGTTAGTATGCACTATTATGGATTTTGTATTTACTTTTCTATAACTATTTGGGACTGTATGGATATTATGGACTATTTGGACTGTGTAGGACATATTATGTTGGTTGTGATGTTCATTGTGGTTGCATTTTGCTCCTTGGATGATTAAAATATATAATGATGTCTCTGTTTCTAACTGTGGATGCTCCTAAAATAAGGGAAACTCTTGCAAATTTTTTTTGTGAATCATTAATCATACTACATGCTAAAAAGGAACAAATGTAGTACACAGATTAACTGTAAATTTATTAGAACATGTATAATCCAAACGTATCGTACATACGCTTTGTAGATGAATCTAGGGTTACCAAGCAACAGTGAACGAATCTATGCTTTTCAGACAATAAAATGGACTTTTTAGATACAAGGACAGCAGTGATTTATCACATCACTAACATAGTACTAGCATGCAAGGAAGCATAACTCCACTCTATCTCCACCATCCATCTTATTACTGTTTGATCCAAGGGCTGAGGTGAAGAGACACATGGATCGCTGACATGGCACATTGAGAGGCCTCCATTTCTCCTCTCAACCTATAAATAACAACTAACTCCCTCTTATTCACATACACAATAAGGAAGAAGAACACTCCTCAGCATTTTCTTTCGTTGTAGTACCAACGTCTGGAGAGTCGTCCAGAGGGAGAGGAAAAGGGAAGGGAACTACCATTAGGTGGAAGGGTCCTCTTAGTCCTGAGTTCTTTGAGGAAGCTCTTTATGAGAGGTTCCCAGTTGAGAGCAAAAGTGATTTCACTAAAGAGGCACCACTGAGAGGATACGATGAAAGGAAAGAAGAGCATGGTGAGGACTGCCTAGTGCAGATGTTCACCTAGGGAATAGATGGAGGTCGTCGTTTCTTCAAATGCCCGCGAGCATGGGTAATTGCTATTACTATTTGTTTCTTCAATATGTTTCTCTTCTATATAATTTACATGACATACTTATTGTAGTCTTTCTTGGCTGAAGAAAACTATGGGTTCACTAGGTGGGTTGATTCTCGACCTATTTATCTACATGCGGAGTACATCTACTACCTATAGGACCGTATCTTCGATCTAGAAAGAGAAGTTAGCAGCGGTTACAAGGACGACGGATAGGACAACAACAATAATGGTGCCAATTCACAGGAGACATTCTGCAATGATCCATATTGCACCTGCCCTAACCACAAGAACAAGGGGCCTCCCCCGTCACCCCCGCCACCAACAACAACAACAACGGGAGGCTACTATAGAGAAGGTGCAACACAATTTGCTATGTGGCCACACTACTAGGATGACTTTATCTTATTCATATGTCACATCTATGTGTTTGTTGTTTGGTTTAATTACCTAAGGCATGTTAGGTTTAGTGTAAGGAAACTTTGTACCCAGGTTCGTTACATGTTCTCACATGCCATTTCATGTGTTTCGTGTGTTGAATTATATAATGTCGTACATCATTAGGTTTTATTTGCAGCATGTGTTCACATTTCAATACGTCCGTAACATTAAGCAGAATATTGAGACCATAAATAATGAAAACAACCACATAATGAAAAGTTCACTACTATGCCACATTAAACAACATAATAATACTAGAAGTACGTGTCGACAGTAGACATAGCGGCAAATGCACTTCCAAATCCTCAGTCTGAAACATACTGAGTAAGCAACTCATCATCCGAGTACGAGTCCTCTACTACAACCCTATGTTGTGGCTAGGCTCACCTACGTTGCTCTGACCAGCCTGTCGCCTGTAGTAAGCGGCCTCTGCTTCATCTACAGCCGCTACGGCCTGAGTGAAGAACGCGTCGTCATCCTCCTTTGCCTGTAAGTCTGCCTCTGCTAGACCGATGAGCTCGCTCAGTCTATCAATGTCTTCCTCAGCCTCCTCCACCTGCAACCCCACCTCTGCTAGAGCGATGAGCTCACTCAGTCTGCTAGTATCATCCTCAGCCTCCTGTGCCTGCAAGCCCGACTCTGCTAGAGCAATGAGCTCACTCAGTCTACGAGTGCCGTCCTCATCCTTGTCCCCCACACAAGACAACACAATCGGTGATTGAACGGTGCGACCAACTCGCGATCTATGCTCATCTAATTTCTTCTTCTCATACCTTGCACGAGCCAGCTCTACGGCATGTTCTTCGCTACAACTAATCCCTTCATGTATAAAATGCAATCAATTAGCAACGCGATTATATTATATTTAAAATCAGGCAACGAAAAAATGCTTTCAAGCACTCACTGGCACATAATGCAATGACATGCTCGTTCAAGACCTGCATCTATACTCTTGTCTCCTCCCTTGCCTCATTCCTTGCCCTCTCCTCCTCTAACGTCATCTGTCTCTCCAATCCCCATTTGTTAAGCCCAACATCGATCGGGTTACAAATACCGCGTTGTCTAGCAAACTCACACATCTTTTCTTTGTGATGTTTAACGAATAGGTTGACGTAGTCAGGTCCATATCCCCTCTTCCATGCAATTACTTGCCTCTTCTTTAGTTCATCCAAGAACTTAGCTTGACCATCATAACATTATCACCTGCATTTCCTAGTGCTCTGTTCAAATGAAAAATTATATCATATATGTCTTAGCAAAAGAAACAAAATACGATTTCATGTTTACCATAAAAATAACCAACCTCATCATACTCAACCATATGGCCGTAATAATGGCCTATTCCAAGCTCCGAAGGGACTAGACCATAGTTGGATTTAACACCACATTCGCACATGATAGGAGGTGCTTTGTAAATTACCCTTTCTTTCTTCTTTTCCTTAACCTTTCGCGGTTCTTCCAGCCATTGGTTCTTAGGACCATACAACCACTCCTTGAAATGACACTTCGCCATTGAAAACACCTAAATAAGTAGACATTAGTACATGAACACATATAGCTCAACATTTCAACACATACACTTTGCACTTACTTCATGCTTGTTTGGACACACAAACTCCAACGTATTCTCAGGGTTTATCATAGCTCGATCTCCACAATCGCATAGAGGAGGTTCCTCGAGTCGTCTAACTTTGGCTAGGTGCTTCTCCTTAGCCGTCATTGGCAGAGGGTTAGGGGGTGGAACCCACCGCTTAAAGTGCTCACGTGGATGTCTCCCTCTAAACCAATCGTCAAAAAAGAGGTACCTAGGATCAAACTTGTCTGCACCGTCGATCCACTAAAAGAAAAGGCACCTCTCATGGTCCTACACAACGAGATTCCAACAAAATATTAGTACCATACTTACACAAATAAAGAAAAAGGATAGTGGAAACAATTTCATACATTAAAACGACTGCATGTGTAGAAGCAACGCGCCGCTGTGTTCGGATGTTTCGATTGAAAAACATGGACCGGGAAACCACAGTTATAGTTAGGGACAGGGAGGTCAGGAGGGACGGGGGCATCTTTGCTAGACGCGTCGGGATATAATTCTCGAGGACGACCCTGTTTTCGCCAAAAATCCTCCCAAAACATTTATTGCATCTAACAAAAACAGATGTAATTTAACAAACATAAATCAAAACATCACAAATAAATGTCAATGAAAACCATAACTACAATACAACTAATTTCTTTCTAAGAACCGAGAGCAGTTAACATTAAACCCTAAACCTAGGGCTTCCCATTTGATGCACAATAATGAACCCATGACATAACTACATGCACCTAGGTTTGCTAGTTTTTCCATGCCTTAGCATCATCCTACATTTGTATAATACATATATTGAGGGATAGAATAAAATCCTAAGTGATGACGATTATTACGTTCAAAAATTCGACTAATATATACCGAATCGATGCGAAAAAAAACTAGGAGGGGAGCGAGGATACCTTGCTCTCAAAGATCTACGGATCAAATCAAAGTTTCTAAGGTCCAATATGTCGATTCATGAGGTAGGGTGAAGTGGAGAGAGAAAAAACCTGAGAGGGAGGAGAAAGAAGAGGATGAACGCTCGGGCACGAAGCTTGGGCCGGGTTAAATGGCAGGGAGCTCGGCGCCAGTCACTCTGGCGCCGAGCTCGGCGCCAGAGTGACTGGCGAGCTCGGCGCCAGAGTGACTGGCGCCGAGCTCCCTGCCATGCCACCTTCCACGTTCGCATCGAGCTTAGGAGCTCGGCGCCAGGGACGCTGGCGCCAAGACGTGTTAGCTCAGCGCCAGCATCAATGGCGCCAAGCTAAGGGTCCATATTCTGAAATCTTTCCTTCAAGAGTCTATTTGTGAGAAACTTTAAAAGAAAAGAGCTAAAATATAAAAAAAATTCAGCGTGCACGCGCGTGCGTGGGCCTCAACTTGTGGATGCCCGGCGGGCCCATCCAGAGCCAGGTGATGCGACCACAGGAGGAGGAAGGCACCAATGCAAAGCACCACCCACCCTAGGCACAGGCCATGGCCCATGGGCAACAGAGCTCGATCGAATGCGTGCGTGGTCACGCGCTCGCTTTTTTCATTTCGTTTCCCACCCATTCCCCCTTTTCAGCTTGGCCACGGCCGCCAGGCGCCGGCAGCATCGGTCGGATGGGATCGATTTGAAACGCCGTGACGGACGAGTCAGTGCACGCAGTCGCCGGGCTGCCGAGTAGGAGAATAGTAGGACGTAGGGGGGGGTGGTACGATGGAGACGCATGGACGGTGGGGATGATGGGATCCGGACAGTAGGTGCTCGCCGTTCGTGTGCTAGCTCGGATCCTCCGACCTCTGACAGTAGGTCCTCTGTTCACGTCGCGTCGCGTTTCAGCTTTCAAAACGACGCCCCGGCCCTCCACTCACCGCATGTACTCGTGTCGCCCGCCGCACTTGGGTCGCCTCAGGGCGCGTTAACGCGCGCGCGGCTAGGCGCGCACGGGGGGTAACGCGACTTGCCGCGCATTGGGGTTAGTGAGCGTGTTTCTATTCCAGGAAGGCCATCCATCCATGGGTGGGCCGCCGTTTGCACTCATTAGTGATCACCGATATATAGTACTCCGGATAGCCTTTATTTTTTTTTTGGCAGTGGTATGAACAGCTGGCCTGGACTCTGGAGCATCCACAACACATCCCATCAAACACTAGCAGAAATTGACATGAACAACCAACAGGTCCACCAAGTCCAACACAGGTGGGTTTTTTTTAAAAAAACTGGGCATACTCATTACTCATTGGCTAACAAATCGTTAGCAACAATTACAAAAATGTCATCAGGCATGGAGTCTGAAATGATTTCCTCACCCTCAAGACACGAATAACCCATTTTAGCCAGCTCATGAGCGGCTTTATTACATAATCTACCCACATGATCACACTCAAAACTAATGAAATTTGATCTTGAAAGGAACTTGATCTCCTCAACCAAGTGACCAGCAACTGAGTCATCATACGCTGTTGAATTCATTGCTCGCACCACTTCCTGGGCGTCAGTCTCCAAGATGATTTGTATGGATGTATCAGGTGGTTCAGCACCTTTTGGAGCTTTACTCAAGACAATGTTTTAATGTTCCTTTACCTTTATAATGTCGATCTATCTATACTTGCTGTATATCTGTTACTACTTTTTTGCCTCAGCATACTTTATTTCTCCTGTTCCTCTTCTTACTACCTGGAGACTTTTGTTACATTTGTGTTTGGCACTTGGTGGCTCAAACAATTAACACCACCTTCCTGTTGTTTAAATGGAGAGTAACCGTAGTAATAACAGAGATAGCAAGATTCTTTTTGGAACATTAGAGGGATTAACTCCAAGAAAAAATGGGATGCTATATGGGACAAAATCACTAAAAGTGCTTGCCAAGTGCTTTGCTTACAAGAAACCAAGAGAGAAAATTTTGACAGTTTTTACATTAAGAAATTCTGTCCTAGAAGTCTGGATCAATTTGCCTTCTTCCCCTCCACTCGTGCTTCTGGGGCCTTCTCACTGTGTGGAAGAATTTTTTTATTTTTAACACTTTTTGTAAACTAATTTTAAATCTAACACTGTTTTTTTTCAAAACTAACACTTTTGGCCGCGCCTATTGCCATGGCGCGGCGAAACGGCTATGCCGCGCCATGCATAGTGGAGCGGCAAGCGGATGACATGGCGACGACCGGGTCTACTGACCGGTGACGTGGCAGGGTCTGCCACGCCACCGATCTTGGCGCGGCACTGACGCGCCATAGCCCACAACGCGGCAGTGACGCGCCATAGCCCACGGCGCGGCAGGACCTAGACGCAGACAGAAGATCGGCTAATGTTGGTGACGATCGGCAGCGACGCGACCATCGACCCCGGCTTCGCGTCGTAGCTAAACGGCACCTGCAGCTCCGACCCCAACGCCTTCGCCTTCCTCGACCCCTCGCTGGTGGGCTTCGAGCAGGTGCTCTAGTCGACATGAGGTCGCGCAGCACGATCGACTACTGCGCGTCCAACCAGGGTGCCTTCTTCGGCTATGACCAAGCTCGGGAGGATCAGGGTCAAGACGCCGGCCACCGGCGGCGAGATACGTCGGGACTACCGGTTCCCGAACTAGTTGCTACTTAATCTCGCCGGCAGTGCTGCCGCGACGCATTGAAACAAATATGAAGCAAATAAATAAAGTCCGTGCGCAAGTTGACAAGCTGCCACATAACATTTTCATTGGTTCGACATAAGTTCGACATAACATAACCAACTAAGCCTGCAAGTTTTGGACAACAATACTCGTTCGACCTAACAAACTAAGACCCAGGAGTGTAAGGATTCCTCGGACGCCTCTGTCTCTTCGGATTTGTTGGCAACACATTGGGAGTGTAGCCAACGTCGGTGTGGTCGCGTTGCCGGTGCGTACGGCTCGTACCCTGCAAGTATATGATATGCACGATTACTTATAATCTTTATGATCGTTAGTTTATGGAGCCTACGTATTTAAAGAAACTACCTTTGTTACTACCTGTGAGGGTCCTTGGGTACTAAGCGGGGCACCACCTAGCTAAGACATGCTGATCTCATCCTACGGCCAATCGTCCCACTGGTGGTGCTGTCTGCGGAAGCTCGAGGGGTCGTCGTCCTCATTCGCAGGGTCCTTCCCAGCGCTATGATGTGGTGGTGTACGCACTGCGGAAGTGGCACCTATCACCGGCAGAGAAGAGTCGGCTGGTGTCCTCAAAGAGCCTGAAGACGTGCCACCCGACTACGCTAGGAGTGGCGGTTCCACCCAAGGAGTGTCCATGCAGCTCAGCTTCTGAGCTAGCTTCCTACAGCTCCACTTCACCTTCTGCATAAATAGACATTAAAGTTAGTGCATTTCTCAAACGCATATACACTAAAGATACATTTTTGAAACGGACAAGTTTATGTTTACCTCCACAAAAGCCTTGAGAACACCTAGCCCTGCCCTCTAGACTTGTGAAGCCGAAACGCTGCTTCATTGGACATCCTTGACAATTGTGTCGTCTGGGTACAGAAACGCGGTTGGACAATTTTAGTACATATACTTAATACCAAATGGATAACAAATTATACCATTTGAGTATCTTACCACGTATCTTTGAAGCGGGGCTCTCTATAGTTGTGTGTCGTCCCTAGTGGCAATGTCGTACACATCTTCGATCACATCTTCCTCTAAGTCCTCATCAATCGTCTCCTCAGTGTACGGAGGCTTGATATGTGTCTTTATAGACCTGTGAAGCCACCATAGGTACTCGTCGAAGGTGTGCTGGTCGTGTGGGGGACCTGCATGGACCGGCTGCCGTTCCTTGTTCTGCCACAAGTGGATGTACGTGTTGTGTATCACGCGCCAATCCTTGGTCCTGTACCTCTTCCTGTGGTCATACCTGTAAGAAAATGATGTTAGTTATACCATACACACCTCTGAATTGTAGCTTTGTTATTAATCGATAACGCACCTGTGCAATTCTTGGTTGGTGGAGTAAAGCGGTGGTGGGTAGCCTGTCATTCTTTCAAACTGCCTACAAACCCTAATGGGCAAGTGAATCTCGACCATGTGGAAGAAAATAAGAGGGACATTGCATCGATACTCGTCTGACTCATCCCTAGTGACAAGACTAAGATAGTACTAGAGCTCTGGAGCATCCCAAGGACACCAATGCATCTGAACATTTCATAATTGAGTTAGGTTGTGATATAGTGTATATCAAACAAGACACATGTATGATAGTAAAGAGAGTATAACCTGGTGCTGTGTGAAAGGATTAAGATGCCCAAGAGGGGGGGTGAATTGGGCTAATTCTAAATTTTCTTGCAATAATCAAATCCTACGGATAGCCCAATTAACCCCTTGTGCCTAGAAAAGTGTTTCTATCAAACTAACGCACAAAGGACTTACAGCCTATGTTTCAAACTTACTCTAGCATGGCAATTCTATGAATGTAACAACAAGTATTGAATTGCACAAAGTAAATACTCAAAGTAAATGCTCAGAGTAATGAGAGAGAGGAACACGGCGATGTTTTGCCGAGGTATCGGAGAGTCGCCACTCCCCACTAGTCCTCGTTGGAGCACCCGCACAAGGGTGTAGCTCCCCCTTGATCTGCGCAAGGACCAAGTGCTCTCTACGGGTTGATTCTTCGACACTCCATCGCGGCGAATCACCCAAAGTCGCTCATAACTTGAGTTGGGTCACCCACAAGCTCCGTCGGGTGATCACCAAGCTCCCAACCACCACCAGGCCATCTAGGTGATGGCGATCACCAAGAGTAACAAGCACGAACTCTCACTTGACCACGCGAAGCCTAATGAGAAGATGGATGCACACTTGGCTACTCTTGATTCACTAATGAGGCTACTCTCTTGGATTCTCAAATCTCAATCACCTCACTAGGATCTTGCTCTTCTTGGCACTCACAAACGTGTTTCTCAGCTGTTGGAATGAGCAAAAGTGACTCCACACACGAGTGGAGCTTCTATTTATAAGGCAGCCTGAAAAACGAACCGTTATGAGCTTTTGTGGGGTGACCGGACGCTCTGGTCAGTTCAACCCATGAACCAGTAAAAATGAGTTGACCGGACGCTGGCAGGGTCCGGTCACCACTGACCGGACGCGTCCGGTCGCATAAAACCCTTACTGGAACCTTACTAGACTCGACCGGACGCTGAACCCTCAGGGTCTAGTCATAACAGATCGGACGCGTCCGGTCAGTACTGACCGGACGCGTTCGGTCACAGAATCCCTTCTCTGGAACCTTACTGGAGTCGACTGGATGTTGCCTTTCAGCGTCCAATCACTTGACCTCTTCAGTGTCTGGTCGCACCGAACGCAGACTGATGATCAAATGAACTGACCGGACCCTGCGGCCAGCGTCCGGTCAGCATTTGACCCTCTATTCACTTCCAACTCTCAATCATATGTAAATGAAGTTTGCTCCAAAGAATCTTAGGCATTCATAGGAGCTACCTAGAGCTAGTTTTAACAAGTGTGCACCATACCTAACTCACTAGACTTAACTAGGTCAAGCTACCTGTCCATACCCCCCTTAATAGTATGGCCAAAGGAAAAACAAAGTCCTAAACTACTCTAAGTGTCTCTCCAACTCCAATCGACACTTAGAACTAGTCATCCTTAACCTTGTCGTCCATTCTTTGAAAACCAAAACGATTTCCATCGTAGAGGCATGACAACTTTGATTGCCCAATCGATCTCCATTACCATGACCTAACTTAATTGCCTCTACAAAACACACGTTAGTCATAGTAATCTTGTATTGTCATTAATCACCAAAACCCAACTAGGGGCCTAGATGCTTTTAATCTCCCCCTTTTTGGTGATTGATGACAATACCACCTTGAGTATGTGAAAGAGTGAGGTTTTTGACGGGCTTGGTTCATATAAGCTTTTGTCGATAAGAACAAAAGTATTGGTCGAGCTTATATGACCCAAGCCAACACAATGTACTCAAAGGATATGAATTAAGCATGAGTACATGTAACAAAGCTCATTTGCATCGGAGTATAAACATGGAAGCAAAGGCAAATGAGCATAACACAAGTGATATGACATATACATAATGTAAAGTAGAGAGCACACATGTCATAAATCACAATCACGTAGATAGCACTATCACATAGATATAATAATGTGCACGAAAGTAAACACACGAATGCATAAGTAATAGTGTATCACACAAATAAAACTCCAAATGTATATAATAAGCTAATACTATATAACTAGCTCCCCCTAGATCACGCTCCCCCTGAGTCTACATACTCGAACCCTCTCCCCTTTGGAGTCAAACACCAAAACCTAAGGGTCGATCGGCGGGGCTGCAGCGGATGAGTCGGGCGCTGAAGTACGTGGGGCAAGCTGGAACTGGGCACCATCATCATCTGACCCTGAGCTCTATACTGACTAACCCTCTGTGGTAGAAAGTGTCGCTGAAGTGGTCTAGGTCTAAGCTGGGGCTGGTGCTGCCTGTGAAGCTGCTAGTATGTCCATCGTAGGATCTGATGAGGCGACAGACGAGGGGAGCCTCTGAGTAGTCACTATGACTAGAGCTGCTGTAGAAGGACTAGCGGTATGCATATGAGGTGGTGTAGGCATGCCGGTCAGCTCGCTGAAAGATGCTCCAAGACTCCTAGAGACTGACGTGTCAGGCACAAAGAGCGAGGGTGACTGCTCTGGTGAGAAGCCCGTATGATATGGAGTGAACTGCGGGGCAACCAATGGTGAGGACAACCACTGGGACACCTGAACTAGAGGTGAAGCAAACTGAGCTGGAGGCTATCCCTGACTCTGAAGCCCGCTGGGCTATATAGCTGGAGTCGTTGTGGTGGAGGTAGGCTGAGCAAGCTGGGGCGAAGGCTGTGGCAGTGGGGCCCCAAGTGCTATCACTACATGCTGCATAAATCCCATAAGCTGTTGCTGCATGTGTAACTACTGTTGATGCATCTGCTGCTGCTGCTAGAGAAGCTGCTGCTACCTCTAGAACTCGTTCTGATGAGCCTAGAACTGTGTGAAGTTGGCAGTTATCTCCTATGCCTATCGTGTGTGGTCCTGCTGCATCCGCTCAAGAATGGCAATCAATGCAGGGTCCGTCTGTAGTGTAGGTGGAGCTAAGCTAGAACTGCCGGCCTCCGCATTATGTCTGCATGGAGGCATCTGAGGAATCGGCAGATAGTCATCATCTAAGCTATCACTGGACTCGGTCATCTCATGTTGTGCCTCAAGCTGCTCCTCCTCTGTGGCAGCAATGCCTCTAATGATCTTGTCATGTTGAGCTGCTGACTCTAGAATATCTGGATGATGACTGGGATGAGCTGGTGCCTGTGGAGTGCTGTGCCTGATCCTCTATGCCATGTTATATGCGAGAAACTCTATAGTGGCAGCCCTGTACTCTGCAACCAACTTAGGGGTCCTGACGTGCACACACTGTGGCATCAAGAAAGTGACCCAATGTGCATAAGGGAGCTGTCGGCGACCCTTGAAGCCCTCAGCAATAGTATCCTCCATCTCTGATAGAAGGAGGTCCCAAATATCGAACACAGTCTGCTACATCAGGGCATTAAGGAGCCAGAGCTGTAGACGAGTTAGACCCTCCCTATATCCCAACCTGGGAAGTAGTGTCCTCCTGATGATCGCCTCTAGCACACGAGCTATAGGAGTCAGGTCACTAGGGTTCCTGCTCGACCCCTCACCAAAGTGCTCCTTGAAACAATGTCTCACCAGATCAGTAGGAGGCACCAACCCTCCATGAGGACGCCTGGGAGGCTCCTGCTGTCCATAACATACCTCATGCAACTTGACAAGCTGATCCTGTAACCTTAGCATCTCCCAGGCCCTGAAGCTCATCACCCGGTAATCTCTGCCGTTGAATGCAAAGTGAATGAAGTTGTGACGCGGATCAACGTAGAGTGAAGCATAAAACTGTCGGACCCAAGATGGTACATATACTCCTGTCTGGCCAATCAGATCTGCGGGCCCCAGCAAATATGACAAGTAGGGGTGGATGTGCTCTCCAACTGCTGCCACAATAGACTCCAAACTAAAGACTCTCTGTGATCTGAACACTGCCCCACTGTTGATATAGGCATTATAGAAATCCTCCTGGAGTGGCATGTAGAACCCCTCTACTGCCCTCTCATCCCTCCTCGGAGGGAACCACACATCGAACTCAACAAATCTCAACTGGCGAACCTGTCTGGCTGTGGCGGCCCTCAAGTCGAGGTGTACCATTGGAGGTGGACCCTATGGTCTGGGTGGTGGGCATGAGCCCCTGCGCTGTGTAGCTGGCCTTGGTGGAACTGTGGCACTGGTCCGACCAGAAC
This sequence comes from Miscanthus floridulus, assembly GCF_019320115.1. Lineage (NCBI taxonomy): Eukaryota > Viridiplantae > Streptophyta > Magnoliopsida > Poales > Poaceae > Miscanthus > Miscanthus floridulus. Next base: position 6,127 of record NW_027096844.1, on the reverse strand, counting down.
GGCGTAGCTAGGGTGTAGGCACGATCTCCTCAGCCTGCTGACCCTCCTGAGTCTCCTGAGCTGGCTGAGGCTTTGCTGGTGGGGGCTGTTGCTGTGCCTCCTGCTGGGACTCCCCCTGAGGACGAGCCCCCTCAATAGCCAATCGACGTCTTGCCATCATGACAGTCCCAGGTGGACCACCATGAAGACGCTAAGCCTCCTCAACTGCTGCCCTCTATGCTGGTGTGAGCTGTGGATCTGCAATGACAACACCACTGCAAGCGCCTCCTCTCTTAGCACGCTCTGCAGCCTCTGCAACAGCTGCTGCTCTCACTGTCTCTGCGTCGGGGTACTTGCACTTCTTGGATGTCACCTGCTTTGTTGACTTGCCTTTTGATCCTATAGGCTGGCGAGGTGGGGGCCTCTGATCATCACCTGGGCCACCACCAACGTTCTTGGTGCGAGCCATCTGATCTGACAAGAGGGTGAACTGCCGCTGATGAAGATCAACAGACAAACTGACACTCCCGAGGCTTGGCCTCGATCCTTACTTGCGAGCTTGGCTCCGAGTTGACTGCCAACTGCCACGAGAACCTCAACGGCACTGACTCGCTGCACAATAGAATAGATGGATATACGAATAAATACAATATATCTAATAGATGCGAAAACCTAGGAAGCAAGCAATGTAGGTACGAAATTGAGACGGCGGGCATGCTACCTGACGAATTGGCGATCTGAGAAAAGGAAAGACGTCACATGGGGGAATCCTTAGAATCAGATGGGGCTAGGGTTACGAAGAACAGCGATGAACCGGTGTCCCTAGATTATTTGAAATCAGTGCATTGTATTGCAATTTGATCTAAGCAAATCGAAATTGAAATAAGGAACTAGCCTTACCGAGAGGAGGAAGGCCTATGGCACTGGAATCGACTCTAAATGATGCTTGGTGCCAGAGGAACCGACAGTGGCGCTATCATGGAGAGCCGCACGAATTAGGCAAGCGCGTGAGCTAGGGTTGGCGTGGCACAGGGGCGAGCGCAAGTAGGGCAGGGCAGGCGCGGTGGCGTGCGAAGCGGGCGCAAGGTGGTCAGCTCGGGGCTACGGTGGCACGACGAGTGAAGCAGCGGCGATCTGGCGGCGGCTCGAGCTAGGGCAAATGTGAGGTGAGGGGCGAAAAGGGTACGGCTGAGGTTAAATAGATTCCCCATACACGATAGATAAGAAAACGGAGAAAAGAGTCCTGAAGCCACGCGAAATCCACTGACCGAACGCTCCGGTGGTAGCGATCGGACGCTACCACCCAGCGTCCGGTCAATTCCAGAGAGATCCAATTCCTTTGGAATCGGGACCAGACACGTCCGGTGGTCCATGACCGAACACAGGCAGGGTCCGGTCAGTATAGCCTGTTCTTCACCAAATGACCGGACGCTGGATCCCTTCCTGACCGGACCCACAAACGCAGCGTTCGATCACTCCTTCAGCAGCAGTTCACCTCCTATGAACTGACCGGACGCTGGACAGCAGCGTCTGGTGCAGCGTCCGGTGCACCTTTTCAAGCAAATCTTCAAAGTTCCTTCACGCTGCCTGTTCCTAATCAAGTCCCAACTTGAATAAGACCCAAATAAACACCAATTAGGACTGATGTGAGTGACCTCTCTCAAAGCCTCATATTATTCAAAATATGTTGCCTTAGGCTATAATTCTTTTTAAGAAAATAGGCAATAAGAGGGCAAATGGAACAAAACGACAAACCAACATTCATGCTTATGCAATACTTGTAAGTAAATCTAGTTGCTTGTCAAGTTTGATCCAAGGTTAAGCTTCTTCACACGCTTTTCGGCGGTTATCTTAACCATGTTAGACAAGCCCTATATGCATTGGTAAAAAATTAAACATGTTGTATATTACAATGAATGTAAGGGACAACACAAGCTCAATTTTTAGTGAAGTTACTAAAATCAAGCACATTGAGCTCATTCCGCAATCTACAAAATGTAGCCTCATCTAGCGGTTTAGTGAAGATATCCGCTAATTGATCTTCGGTTCTTACACCTTCTAGTGATATATCATTTTTAGCAACATGATCTCTTAGAAAGTGATGTTGGATATCTATGTGCTTGGTGCGAGAGTGTTGAACCGGATTATTTGCAAGTTTTACCGCACTTTTATTATCGCACAAAAGAGGTAACTTTTCTAGAACTACACCATAGTCTAGCAAAGTTTGTTTCATGTATAATATTTGTGCACAACAAGCACCCACGGCAATGTATTCCGCTTCGGTGGTGGACAAAGCCACACTATTTTGTTTCTTAGAGTACCAAGACACAAGTGATCTACCAAGCAAATGGCACCCTCCGGATGTGCTTTTTCTATCAACTTTGCATCCGGCGTAATCCGAATCGGAATAGCCAACTAACTCAAATATAGTTCCTTTGGGATACCAAAGGCCAATGCTTGGTGTGTGCTTAAGATACCTAAGGATTCTTTTTATGGTAATTAAATATGTTTCCTTAGGACTAGCTTGAAATCTAGCACACATACACATACTAAACATGATGTCAGGCCTAGATGCGATTAAATATAACAAGCTACCAATCATAGAACGGTAGAGTTTGATCAACCGGGTTACCTCCCTCATCTAGATCGAGATATCCATTGGTAGGCATTGGTGTCTTGATTGGCTTATATTCATCCATCTTGAATCTCTTGAGAAGATCTTTTGTGTATTTCTCTTGAGAGATGAAGATGCCTTCTTTCATTTGCTTGACTTGAAAACCAAGAAAGAATGTAAGCTCACCAATCATGGACATCTCAAACTCCTTCGACATCAATTCACCAAATTCTTTGCATGAGTCTTCATTTGATGATCCAAAGATGATATCATCAACATATACTTGACAAATGAAGATATGCCCATCAAGCTTCTTGGTGAATAGTGTGGTGTCGACCTTCCCAATGGTGAAGCCCTTCTCAATGAGGAAGTCCTGAAGGCGCTCATACCAAGCTCTTGGGGCTTGCTTAAGCCCATATAGTGCCTTGGACAACCTATAAACATGATTAGGATATCTAGGGTCTTCAAACTCGGGAGGTTGATCAACATAGACTAGTTCATTAATAAAGCCATTTAAAAATGCACTTTTCACATCCATTTGATATAGTTTTATTTCATGATGTGATGCATATGCAAGAAGGATACGGATGGCTTCTAATCTTGCAACCGGTGCAAAGATCTCTCTAAAATCCAAACCTTCAACTTGAGAGAACCCCTTTGCAACTAGTCTTGCCTTGTTCCTCACAACAATACCTTGATCATCTTGCTTGTTGTGGAACACCCACTTTGTTCCAATGACTCTTGCACCTTTTGGTCGCTCTTCAAGAGTCCAAACTTCATTACGAGTGAAGTTGTTCAACTCTTCATGCATGGCATTGATCCAATCCAGATCTTTAAGAGCATCTTCTACCTTGGTAGGCTCATAGCAAGAGACAAAAGAGCGATGAGCAATAAAAGAAGCAAGTTTTTGAGATCGAGTCATTACTCCCTTTGATGGACTCCCTATGATGAGATCTTGTGGATGATCTTGTAGGAGAGGTGTATTTCTTCTATTGACCACTTGAGGAGGAGGTTGTGGAGCATCAACATCTTGTGCTTGTACCACCATTTGCTCATGGGAGATATGAGTATCTTCATTTTCTACTCTCTCATCTTTTTCACCATCTTGTGGCACACTTGATGAAGAGGGTTGGTTAATGACTTGTACATCATCTTCATCATCTTTTGGCTTGATGTCTCCCACCAGAATATTCTTCATGGCCTCCCTCAATGGTTCATCACCTACATCATCAAGATTCTCATGTGCTCCTTGGGAGCCCTTAGATTCATCTAATTTCACATCATATATTTCTTCAACCAAGCCGGTGGCATGATTAAATACTCTATATGCTTTGGACTTTGATGAGTAACCAACAAGAAAACCAATATTACAACATCTTTGGAACTTCCCTAGGTGTTGCCGCTTCTTGTAGATGTAGCATTTGCAACCAAACACCCTAAAGAAGGAGACGTCCAGCTTCTTCCCATTGAGCAACTCATAAGGTGTCTTACCAAGGAACTTTTGAAGGAATAGGCGGTTTGATGCATAGCATGCGGTGTTGATTGCTTCCGCCCATAGAGCTTCAGGGGTGTTGTACTCATCTAGCATTGTTCTTGCAAGAGTGATCAAAGTCCGGTTCTTCCTCTCAACTACACCATTTTGTTGAGGAGTGTAGGTTGCGGATACTTGATGCTTGATCCCAACTTCATCACAATAGGCTTCAATGTTTGTGTTGTCAAATTCTTTCCCATTGTCACTTCTAATCTTTTTGAGCTTCACTTCAAATTCATTTTGAGCTCTCTTGGCAAACTTCTTGAAGCAAGATGCAACTTCAGATTTGTCATGAAGGAAGAATACCCATGTATACCTTGAATAGTCATCTACAATCACAAGACAATAGAGATTCCCTCCCAAACTCTTGTATGTTGTTGGTCCAAATAAATCCATGTGTAGGAGTTCTAGCACTCTTGTGGTTGACATAAAAGCTTTGGTTGGATGAGTGTTTGCAACTTGCTTGTCGGCTTGACATGCACTACAAAGCTTGTCCTTTTCAAACTTCACATCCTTCAACCCTCTCACCAAATCATTCTTCATAAGCTTCTTGAGTGAGCTCATCCCAATATGAGCAAGTCTTCTATGCCATAGCCACCCAAGTGTTGTTTTGGTGAATATGCAAGTCTTCAAATTAGCATCTTCAGAGGTGAAGTCAACTAGATATAAGTTATTGTATCTAAATCCATTGAATATCACTTGACTGTCATCTACTTTGGATACAACAACCTCCTTCTCGGTGAACAAGCATTGGAAGCCAAGATCACACAATTGTCCAACGGATAGCAAGTTGAAGCTCAATGAAGCAACATAGAGCACATTGGAGATGGAATGATCATTTGATATTGCCACTTTGCCCAATACTTTAACCTTGCCCTTTGAGTTATCTCCAAATATTATTCTCTCTTGTCCATCTACCTCTTCATCTAGTGAGGTGAACATACGAGGATCACCGGTCATATGTTGAGTGCAACCACTATCAATAACCCAATGACTTCCACTGGTCTTGTAGTTCACCTACACACATGAGATTCAAACTTTAGGAATCCAAACTTGTTGAGGGCCCTTCACCTTCTCAACAAGTGACTTAGCCACCCAAATCTTCTTAGGCCTACTCTTGTTGGGGGGTCCTAAGAACATGACTTTCATCTTTCCACTTGAATCTTTTCTAAGCATGTAGTGAGTATTAAAAGCAAAGGGTCTAGCATGCTTAGGCAAGGGTTATGGCGGTGGAGTTTGACACTCATGAGCAAAGTGACCTTCTTGTCCACACTCAAAACATCTCTTTGGCTTTGGCTTTGGCTTTGGCTTTGATTGTTGTTGTTGAGATTGAGCCTTCTTCTTCTCTACACTTGCCACATATCCAATGCCACTTCTATCCATCTTCATGACGGTGTTCATGAGTAGCTCACTTTGGAGATGCTTGCCTCTAGCAAACTTGCTCAATCCCACCTTGAGATGCTCTTTCTCCATCTTGAGCTTCTTGTTCTCTTCCTTGAGAACATCATTGTTCTTCTCTTTCTTGAACTTCTTGTTTTCTTCTTTGAGCTTCTCATTCTCAAGAATCAACTCTTTGTCATGATCAAGAGTTTCTAGCACAATGATGTTGTGGCTTCTCAAGAATCACTAGCATGCTCATCATCACTACTATCATCACTCTTAGTTACCTTGCATTCACCCTTGGCCATAAGGCATAGGTGTGTAGAGGATGATGGCGATGGTGGCGGTGAAGATGCAAGATCAATAGCAATGGCGGTCACCTTTTCATCATCACTATCTTCATCAGATGATCCACTTGATGAATCAATGTCCATGAGCCAATCACCGACAATGTAGGCCTTTCCACTCTTCTTCTTCTTGTGGAAGTCCCCCTTCTTGCCATCTCTCTTCTTGTATGGCTTGTTCTTTTTCTTCTCATCTTCATCTTCATTGCTTGAGTCATCTTTCTTGCTCTTGTTCTTGTTCTTGAACTTGTCTTTCTTAGGCTTTGTGCACTGATGAGC